>NW_005871692.1:187690-228565 GCF_000147115.1 Myotis lucifugus | reverse complement strand
GAAGCGCTGCTGCTGTCCCTGGGGAATGTTTCCCAGCCTCGTCTAATTTATTTATTTATTTGTTTGTTTATTTATTTAGGTGGCTAATTTTCTTTTCTTTTTTAAAATTTTTTCTTTATTGATTAAGGTATTACATATGTGTCCTTATCCCCCCATCCTGGCCTCCTTTTGCAGGGGGTGACCTCTGAGCAGGTCTGGGGCTGCAGTCCAGCTTTCTTGCTGTCCATTCCCCACCCCATAATGTGCCGCTATGGAGAGGCCCATTTTAAGGATGAAGAAACTGAGCTCCAGAGAGGTCCCATGGCTTTTGTTCTCCCACGCGGGCCCTCAGGAGGCCAGAAGGCCAGTGGCTCTGCCTAGGGAGCTGCTGTGCTCTTGGCCGCCCCTTAAAGGGATCCCAGGTGATTCTAATGTGCAGCCAAGGTTGAGAACCACTGGTCTAAGGGGACAGGGTCACAGAGTAAAAACATGGTTTACAAATTCTATTCTGAATTTGAAAAGGATAGAAAATTGTCTGTGAAAGATAGTTACTTTGAGCTAAGCACACACCCCAAAGGTTGTCTAACACATTTCACCTATTGGATGACAACACATAGACAAAGGCCTGATGGTTGGAGAAAATTTATAATCCACAAATATTTAACACATGCTATCATTCTAACTACTCCAAATAAATAAATGCCATAATCTCTGTAGGAACATGACTTTGGTTCTAACCCACTACAGGCTATAGTTTAGCCATGTGGTCCCCAGACATTTACTTACTTACTTACTTACTTATTTATTTATTTATCTATCTATTTTTGGTTAATGCTCACTTGAGAATATTTTTCCATTGATTTTTTTTTAATAGAGAGTGGAAGGAGGGGGACAGACACAGAGAGAGAAACATCTATGTGAGAGAGACACATCAATTTGTTGCCTCTCGCATGCGCCCTGACCGGGGCTGGGAATTGAGCCTGCAACGGAGGGACTCTTCAGTCTGTGGGCGAGTGCTCTATCTATTGAGTCAAACCATGTAGGGCAAGTCTTTTAAATATACTCACCTCCATTAGTATAATATTTATAAACATGTAGTCATATGTAAATGTAGACATTACTTTATTGAGGTATTTTTATTAACATTTTCATACCATGAATACACATACAAATATAAAATTTTAGAGAATGAAATAAATAAGATTTTTAAATGTCTTGCTAATCATAACCTCATGTCATCTTTAGTAGATATAAATGCGTATTTTCAAATAGACCTCTTGAAATTTTGGGACCAACGCTTGTCAGGTCTGATTACATCATTATTTTCATCTTATGTGGCTAACAAGAATTCATACTATTAGAAGTAGACAAGTGTTGGCTCTGCTGTTTTCTTATCTTTCACTTGTACTCACATTATTACTAGTAGCTATGAACCAGGGTTTCTTAGGATTCTTTTTAAGACACTTGGGCATTTTGTGATGGTTAGCTTAGTTAGAGCTAGAAAATAGATCTATAAGCCTATGTAACAGGGCTCGCATAAACTGCAAGTGAAGTATGTTAAGTGCCTGTGTGAGGTACTCCCTTTAGAATCCTCTCCATTGGGGAAGAAATCCCCCTCTTTTCTCTGGGTTGCCCCAACAAGGGGGATTATGTGGGAAGCAAAAAAAGTTAATGATTCAAAGCCACCCCCCCCACCCCTTCATGGGCTCCTTGCACAACTTGTTTGAGACCACTATTCCTTTCCACCACTTTCCTTTCCGTCATCTACCCCTGCCTCATGTCAGATGGGGGTTGGAGTATACTGGCCATTTTTTTGGATCTAAGTGGAAGTTGAATGAAGGGGTATATTTAGTTTGTATGTAATGGAAAAATACTTATGTGTAAGTTATTGTTAGCCAACCTAGTATAGGAATGCTTTCCAGGAATATTTTTATTGCCGCTGTTATGACTTACTTAGCTTCTGATACAAACATGCAAGGCCAGAGTTCATATCGTGATCTAAGTGAGTCCAACCATGTTAGGCACTAGAGGTACGTGGGTAGTGGAAGAGAAACAACGTTTGAAATCTATGAAATCAGATGCTGTTCTTTAGGAAATTAGTCTAAAGAGCCAGGCAAAATTGTAAGTGGAAGATTTGGTTCTCATTGATGGCTAGATAAAATGGAAGACTCTACTGTCAGGAAAACACTAAATAATGAGACATATAAAATTATCTACTCACTATACCTTTTTTCTCTTTATGAGAAAATCACAGGAAATTTAAATTCCTGTTTCTTTTCATCTTCCAAATAAAAATTTGCCTTCATACATTATTTTGTATTCATAAATTTTTGTTCCTTTAAGAAAGCTCCCAAAATATAGATATATCAGGCCTCAGAAAACCTAGAGTCATGCCTGCCACAAACCTTAGTGACATAAAACCATTTGACATATGAACTGAGTGAGGACACTAATGTCAATTCCTATATTAAATATTAGATAAGGTTGTGCCCAGCCAGTGTTGCTCAGTGGTTGTGCATTGACCCATGAACCAAGAGGTCTCTGGTTCAATTCCCAATTAGGGCACATGCCCAGGTTTCAGGCTCGATCCCCAGTCAGAGTGCATACTGGAGACAACCAATCAATGTTTCTCTTTCACATCAATGTTTCTTCCCCACTCCCTGTCTCCCTTTCCCTTCCTCTCTCTCTTAAAAAAATAAATAAATTGGGTCAATACCATCTACCTCAAATGGAATATTTTTGTGAGAGAAATGGAAAGGAGCCAGCATATAGTAATATGTGCCATCCCTGAGATAAATGCTTTATGAGCATCAGATTGAATTAGAAAGTGTACGTACAATGTGGGAGATGGTAGTTCTTAGAAGCACAGATATTACTTTGGCATTCTCTGGAAAGATGTGTCTCCATCAGAATCTGGCAGCAAGGAAATGGCACACTCGACAGGGAAAATGAAGTAGAATTTAGTGGAGTAACAGTTATGAAGGTGTGAGCAGGGTTAAGAGAAACTAATAAAGAAAGGATGCTGAAGCACTGTAGGGTAAGCCTGAGGGGACAACAGGAGCAATCAGTTATTAAAGCTCAGAGAGAAAGCTGTAACTGTAAGACAGGCCACCTGACTCAGCAGCAGCCTCAGGAGAGGCAGACAGTGGACAAAGCCTAGAAAATGAATGTAGTAGTCCCCTTTCTCTTTGGTTTTGCTTCCCGCTGTTTCAGTTACCTGCAGTCAACTGCAGTATGAAAATATTAAATTTAAAATTCCAGAAATAAACAATTCATGAGTTTTATATTGCACATTGTGGTAAGTAGTGTGATGAAATCGCACAGTCTTGCTCTGTCCAGCCCACCATGTGAATCATCCGTTCGCCCAGTGTATCCACGCTGTACCTACTCCCCACCCTTTAGTCATGTAGTAGTTATCTCAGCAAATTGACCGTCATGGTATAACAGTGCTTGTGTTTCAGTAACCCTTATTTTACTTAACAATGACCCCCAAAGTGCAAGAGTATTGATGCTGGCAATTTATGCCAAAGAAAAGTCATCAAGTGCTTCTTTTAAGTGAAAAGGTGAATACAGTGTAATAAGATATTTTAAGAGAGACCACAGTCACATGACTTTTATTATAGTATATTGTTAAATTGTTCAATTTTATTATTGTTTATCTCTTACTTGCCTAATTTATAAATTAAACTTTATCATGCGGATTGAACCTGCAACCTTGGTATATGCCTGGATCAGGAATTGAACCTGCCACCTTTTGGTGTATGGGAACGTCACTCCAACCAACTAAGCCACAATAGCCAGAGCTGATATTACTCCTTTTTAAAAATATATTTTTATTGATTTCAGAGAGGAAGGTAGAGGGAGAGAGAGATGGAAACATCAATGATGAGAGAGAATCATTGATTGGCTGCTTCCTGTATACCCTCTCCTGGGGATCAAGCCCGAAACCCGGGCATGTGTCCTTGATCAGAATTGAACCTGAGACCCTTCAGTCCGCAGGCCGACACTCTATCCACTGAGCCAAACCAGCTAGGACTATTGATCTTAGATCTCTTAGGAGGGCCTCTCATTGGTTGAACTCAAATGGAATTCAGAGGGGAAGATATGGTCCTCCCACTGGGCTGAGAGCAGAGTGGAGATGGTGGAAAGAATATGGAGGGGCAAAGATTATTTAGCACAGAAAGTGTAGAAATGAGCAAATGTTACTTCCTCTGTATGTTCATTTGTGGGATCAAAAAGCTTTAATACACCTTTTTGGAGACCAGGGGCTCCAGAGAAGGGATCTTCCAGGCTAGGCTTACTTCAGAACTTGCCTTGTTCTTAATTCTAGCTCAAGAGTAAAGAGATTAAAGTGTATGTATTAATGAACTCTATCAAGCCTCTCCATGGCCAATCTTCCCATCCTGAACATTCTTGTCCCACATAAAAATTTTATTTCTTTTTTTTTGGCAGCTATGTTTTGTTTCGTTTTTTAATATGTATTTTATTGATTTTTTTAGAGAGAGAGAAAGGGATGGGGAGAGATAGAAACATCAATCGGCTGCATCCTGCATGCCTCCTATTGGGGATAGAGCCCACAATCCTGGCATGTGCCCTGTCTGGAAATAGAACCAGCTATGCCTTGGTGCATGGGACAGTGCTCAACCAACTGAGCCACACTGGCCAGGGCGGCTATGGTTTTGTTGTTGTTTTTTAAAATTTTTTGAATGATTTTATTTTTGAGAGAGATAAACATCAATTTGTTGTTCCACTTATTTATGCATTCATGGGTTGAGTTTTGTATGTGACCTGACCAGAGATTGAACCTGCATCCTTGTGTATCAGGATGATGTTCTAACCAACTGAGCTACCTGGCCAGGGTCACATACAAATTTTTTAAAAATGTCCCCTCATCATTCAAAGTGAAGAAGAAATGTTTCATCTCAAGAGCTAGGTAAGCTATTATGGGACATGGGATCTGACTAGCAAGTTACTGAACCCCCAATTCCCCTTGATTTTCACAGACTCTCCCAAAATGAAGCTAATGCTCCCACTCACTCATTTTTCTATATGCTGCCTCCCTTCTCTAAGAGAATACTTGGAGCCAGGAATGGAAATACCTAGTGTGAAAATACAAACTATCTCTGCATTAGGCTCCAACTATGTTAAGATTAACCTTGGAGGCAAGCAGGCCTGAAAAAAGGACATAGGTGATGATGATGATGATTAACCCTTGTATCACACTATTATACTATGAATCCCTTGAGGTAAGTAAACACATTTTCTCATCTTTATGTTCTCATAGCATCTGTAAGGATGCCTTAGTTGTATAAAGTATTTAATGAATGCTGGCTGAATGGAATTGTTAAAAACCAATAAACTTCAGACCCAAAAGGACCAATGAATCCAAATCTTCCCCCCCCCTTTTTTTACACAAGAAAAAATGAATCCTAAACCAGCTGGTGGTAGAGTAATGCTGGTTGTACCGCACAAATCTTTGAATAAAAGCAATTGGAACTGAGACATAGGTATTTACTAGGAAGGGTTGAAAAAAGTGAAAAGAAAAATGCAAATTATTGAAAAGCCTGGGCTCATACAGTCTCAAACCTGTTGCATTTTCCTTTAAATATTTCTCAAATAGTTTCTACTCTACTATTATTATCCTAACCCAGGCCTTCACCACCACACATCATCAACAAAGATAATTTAATCCAATATGTTAATTTTACAGTGGAGGAAAGTGACTTGCTCCAGATCATAGTTAGAAGGGATGTATTTTGTTCCCTCTTGCTGAGCCATTTTCAAATGTTGCCAGAAGTGCGAAGGAATCCTCATCTACTGGTAAACACTTTGTTGCCTTAGTTTTCCTAGCCTCTGTTGTGGCTAGGATAGCATTGTAATTTGGTTCTGGTCAATGCAATCTAGTTGGAATTCTGCTAGTAGAATATGGGACAATTTTTACTTTCTTAATCAATAGAATAGCTATAACCTTTCTCCCCACCCCATTCCTTTTTTCTGCCTAAAATATAAATATGATACCTAATGAAGTTTATTGCAATTATATTGCAACCATGAGGCAGTAAATGTGATGTCAAAGGCCAGCATAACAAAGATGGTAGAATAGATAGAAATAGCCTGTGCTGCCCTTGTTGGTGTGGCTCACCTGGTTGGGCATCGTCTCATGCATGGAAAGGCTGCCGGTTCGATTCCAGGTCAGGGCACATGCCTGCATTGTGGGCTTGATCTCTGGCAGGGGGCTGGCAGGGGGAGTGCAGGAGGCAGCCACTGATGTTTACTCTGACATTGATGTTTCTATCTTTCACCCTTCCTCTCTCTCTAAAAATCAACAAAAATATTTTTAAAAGAAAGTAGCCTGTGATAGAACTACTGAATAACTTCAGACATTGTTAGAAAAAAAACATATGTTAAGTTGTTATATATGTTAAATATGTTACTTGAAAAATTAAAGGTAACCTCCAAAGTCAGAGAGACATAATACATAGCCTTCACACCTGGGAGAAAAAAGGTGGGAGATACAAATTTTTTGTTAATCTAACAGGAACTAGGAAAACAGAAAAGAAAGAAGAACAAAAGTATAAATAGAAAACACAAAATAAGAGGGTAGTTTATGTCCAAAACTTCAGGACATACCCAATGCATATCAAATTAAAGTCACCAATTAAAAGACTTCAATTGTCAGAGTAGAGTTAATATGATCTTGAAATTGTACTCTAGAAAACATACCTAAACAAGACTCAGAGAAGGGTTAAAAATAAAAGGATACAAAAAGGTGTAGAAAGTAAGTATAGGCCAAAATAAAGCTGGCTTAGCTATATTAATATCAGATAAAAGACAATTTAACCATAAAAAAATTAAAGATAGTGCCTGGCTGGTGTGGCTCAGTAGTTGAGCATCGACCCACAGGCTGAAGTTTAAGAATAATGTTGAAAAACAAACAAACAAACAAACAAACAAATAATAGAGTAATTTTTTTAAAAAAAGAATGATGTTTAAAAAAAATTTTTTAAAGAATGATGTTGAGGCATATTCTCATCTTCCTTCTTCCCTTACCTACTCCCCATGTTACCCTCCCACCTAAACTTGGAGTTAATAAAAATGTATCTAAATTCTAAGATCTAGTAGCAATAGAAAAAGTGACTTACTTTTCCACGTCTGAAAGCCTAACATTTATCTTTTGATCCATGGTAGCACATCTGGTCTAAGACAGACTCTCTCCATGATTTATTCATACAATTTAAGGATTTATGAGAATTTCCATTACTGAGTAGTCAGTGAGGAGTTCATTTTTTTTTCAATCTGAAATTCCATAGTGGAATATTTAATCAGAATGAAGGAGAAGAGTTTCACTAAAGAAGAACGCTCTGAGGTAGATTTTAGGTGATGTCATCTGTTTAGTGAGTAACATGAATCAGCAGAAGAATCAATTTGGACATAGTACGGAGAACAAGAAAATGAGCTCTTTTCCTCATATAGGAACACCTTGCCAACAGGACAATAATTTCCTCATGATACCTGATGGTTGAGTAGTGTTTCTAAATATGTAGCTTAGTTATTTCTAAATTAGTATGGGATTTGTATTATTTTATGATGTTTCAAGAAATCTGCTGAATGTTTTTTCAAGTTTCTTAAAAACATATTTTTATTGATTTCAGAGAGGGAGAGAGAGATAGAACACCAATGATGAGAAAGAATAATTGATCAGCTGCCTCCTGCACGCCTTCTAATGGGGATCGAGCCCACAACCTGGACATGGGCCCTGACTAGGAATTGAACTGTGATCTCCTGGTTCGTAGGTGGACACTCAACCACTGAGCTAAGCTGGCTCAAGTTGTTTTTGATGGATCTGTCCTTTGGGAAAGATGATTTTTATATACTTCTGGGCTTCTGGCCAACACTTTGATAGGCTGACAACAATTCAAATTTGCCTTTGGCTTGGTTTCTAAGAAAGACTTACCTTACTCTAAAAGCAAACCAACTCTGTGTCTCTTACTGCCCTCTGTTGGTTGGAGCAAAAGGTGCTGGCTCAAGTGGAATTGTTTTTCTCTAGCCCAGTGGTTCTCAACCTTCCTAATGCTGCGACCCTTTAATATAGTTCCTCATGTTGTGGTGACCTCCAATTTCATTGTTACAAATTGAACATAATTAAAGCATAGTGATTCATCACAAAAACAATATGTAATTATATATGTGTTTTCCGATGGTCTTAGGCAACCCCTGTGAAAGGGTCGTTCGACCCCCAAAGGGGTCGCTACCCACAGGTTGAGAAACGCTGCTCTAGCCCAATATCTATCTAATAATAGATGTCCCAGGCACTTAGCTCCATACAGGTTACCTCCAGAATAGTTTGATTTATAAGATTTGACAGGAAGATTAATTGGCATCCACCATGCAGTGTGGTGGTGTGTGAAGACCCCCACAAATATTTCTGGAGATGAACCCATAGCAAAACACCTGTAGAGCCCTGGATGGACAGCTCAGTTGGTTAGAGCATCGTCCCCATATGCCAAGATTGCAGGTTCAATCCCCTAGTCAGGGCACATACAAGAATCAACAATGAATGTATAAATAAGTGGAACAACAAATTGACGTTTCTCTCTCTTTTCCTCTCTCTCTAAAATCAATAAATAATAATAATAATAAACAATTCCTGCAGTGGCATTATTTCCTCTTGCAATAGCATCCTAAAAGATTAATAAGCGCTATACTGGAAAGCTGAACTCCACACAAATTTGATTTCAAATTTTGTGTTTGCCTCACATTGCTTCTTCTTCATATAATTAAAGCAGGTGTGCGGTCCTTTTTACCACCACATGATTTCTTCTGCCTAGTACTTTTTTCACTTTCCTAGGTTAAAAAATCTTTAGTAACTACTCATTTTTCATAGTAAGATGCCACTAAATGTTTTTTTTAGTATTGATAAAACAGAAGAGATTATATAGAGGTAGCAGTCAGAAAAATAAAGGCAGAAATAGTTTAAAAGTGGTTACCAAATGGGAGTGAAGCTAGGAATTGGGTGAGAAGGCAGACAGGAGACTTACTTTGATTAGACTCTTTAATTATTTTTATTTTTATATTTTTATTGATATCAGAGAGGAAGGGAGAGGGAGAGAGAGATAGAAACATCATTGATGAGAGAGAATCACTGACTGGCTGCCTCCTACACAGCCCACACTGGAGATCAAGCCCTCAACCCAGGCACATGCCCTGACTGGGAATCGAACCGTGACCTCCTGGTTCCTAGGTTGACGCTCAACCACTGAGCCACACTGGCTGGGCTAGACTCTTTAATTTTTTACATGTCCATATATTAATTTTATAATTGTCTTCCTAAACTTCAGAGACACCTGGAAAATAATCTCTGTGTCTGGGCAATGGTAAGGTGTTGTGGTGGGTAAATTAGTTAGGGTAGGCTAGCTCCTGTAATAACATAACCCCCAAATGTATAATGGCCCAAACACCATAGATGAAGTTTATTTGTCTCTCTCAGAGCAGGGTAGTTCCAGGGGTGAGGGGAGACTGGGGGAATGAGAGAAGAGGGAGTAAGAGAGGCTTTGTTTGAACAGTCATTCAAGGACCCAGCTGGCAGAGGCTCTGCTATCTTTAACATGTGGTTTCAGAGGTCACCTGAGAATCAACACTGAGACAGCAGAAATGGACAGAACATAGAGAAGTGTGCCTGGCAGAGTTTTTAAAAGGCCAGGCCAGAGAGTGATAGCATTATTTCTGCTTACATTTCATTGGTTGGAACTCAGTGAGTTGACCACACCTAACTGCAAAGGAGGCTGGGAAATATAGGCCAGCAGAATACCCAGGAAGAGAATATGGATTTTTAGTTAGCAGATAGTAGCTCTGCCCCAGAGGATTATCATATATACTTCAGAATTTCCTGATTTTCAGGACCTACAGTCAGGTCTAAACATAAAACCCTTACCCCAAAGAGAAGATGTAGGAGATGATATCTGACACATCCCCTCAGCCCACCTCTGTTTTCAGCTGACGGTGAACAGTTCCCATGCTCACTGCCAGTGCCCCACATTGTGTGCCCCTGTTTCTCAGCCATTCTGCCTCTGAGGTTTTTCTGAAGCCACAGAGTTCCATCCCTTTTTCAGAATAACCCAAAAGTACAGGGAAATTAACCCCCTTGTCACAACCTCAACTAATAGTGGGAAAAGTAGGTGGACTCTAAGACACATCCTACCTGGGTTTTCAGTGGGTTGAGCCCCAGTCACCTGTAGTTGTAATGAGCCAAATAGTGCACCACTTACTGACTTTTTAAAAATATATATATATATTTTATTGATTTTTTTACAGAGAGGAAGGGAGAGGGATAGAGTGTTAGAAACATTGATCAGCCACCTCCTGCACACTCCCTACTGGGGTTGTACCCACAACCAAGGTACATGCCCTTGACCAGAATCGAACCTGGGACCCTTCAGTCCGCAGATCGATGCTCTATCCACTGAGCCAAACCGGTCAGGGCCACTTACTTTTTCCTCCTCTACTGTGTCACTCTGCTTGCTCCCTCCTTAATTCAAGTCCTTGTCCCAGGCTTTGCTTTGGGGAAGAACAGCCCAAATTAAAACAGAAGAGTTAAATGCTTCCCCTAACTTCTCAAGAAAGGGAACTCTAGGAACTTAGGAACCCACCCTGAGAAAGGATTGCGAATGGCTTTCAGAATCTTAGGTTAGAATCTGCAGAAGACGTTGGTGGACAACTTGGAAGCGTGCTTAATAGAGAGATACCTGGCTTAACTTTCAAACACTTGGTAACATTCCTTAACAGAGAAAATTGTACACTTGAAAGAATAAGGGCCCTTTTGGGACTGCAAAATCACAGAGTGTAGGTGATTTGTTTGCAAGAAATAAATGTGGCTTAAAGAGTTTTATTATGAGAAGATAGGGAACTTCCAAGGAACTCAATTGCAGCTAAGTATAGTCAGGCCATATGGTAACTGGAAATTGTCAGACAGCTATCTCTTTCTGTTTCTCCGGGACAACATGTTCCCTGAACTCTTCTATTTACCCACTTCAGTCTCTAAAGTCTGGCTTCTGCACAAGGCTTTACTTTTTGCTCCTTCATAGCATCACATTTCATGTGGGTTTGCATCAAAAATGCACCACTTCTAGTTCAAACACTACATAATCGTAATCTAGTGCCTACCTCTTCATTTGGAGCTTGTTATATGTGGGGTTGGGGAGATAGAAATCAAAGTGGAAAGGGAAGATGGGCACAGCAGGATAAAGTTTTGAGGTGGAAACTTTGGGGCAGAATAACCTAAGAAGAAGGGGTCAATTTAGTTTATTAAATGCCAAAGCAAGTTAGAATGAGAGTTGGAGGAGGTCTTCAGTGTCTAAGACGAAAGGGAGATTAAGGCTGGAGCTGGATGATGGAAGGAACTGATGTGAGTTATGGCACATGTGTTCGAGAGCATTGGTGTCATGGAAATAAATCTACATATAAATGGCTACAAGTAATGGAATCTCCCAGTATGGCTTAAACAATAGGATATTTAATTATGTCACCAATAAACATGAACATAGGCCATTCCAAAATTGGTTAATAAAGGAACTCACAGATGGCAGGGCTCTGAGTTGGCTTTCTGTCATTCTCTGGGTACTACCCTAAGTATTTATTAGAACATGGCTGCTGCAGCACCAAACACCATGATACCGTGCACTCCCATATGCAAGGCAGGGAGTTTTTCCTCCTCCTCCTCTCCCTCTTTCTCTCCCTCCTCCTCTCTCTCTCAGAGGGTTTTAAATCGTACCAAAAGGAGGGATAAAGAACTCCACTTGGACACAGAGCAGTCCAAGTAAGAACCCAGAGGCTTGAAATAGTGTACAAGTTGGGGAATTATGATGTGTTCCAACCATAAAGTGAAAGAAAGGATGGAAGGAGATGAGGTTGGAGAAAGGGGTCCCAGGCTGTCCTCACGTGGAAGTCATTACAAAGCCTCTCTTTCCCACACTCCCTCCTCACTCTCTTTCTCCCTTTCACCCAGTTCATCTATTTGCTTTAAAGTAACCCCTCAATTGAAAATTGAAAACAATTCAGGAAGGAAGACTTGCAACATAAATGGCATCTGTGAATGCTCTGGAAATTAATCCGTTATATACATCATTCCTTTTGAGATTGTTTTATCTTCCTTCTAAAGAACTCAGAAACTCAATGGCAACTTGAAACAGAACCCAATTTAGTCCTGTCATTAAACCAAGAGGGTTTTATTCTCCCTGGTCCTCTGTCAGATTTTAAATGGATGTGGTTTTATTCCCCTTCTCATCTAATACTGGAACATATCCATCTACAGCAAGATCTCACTTTTAAATGATGTTCTTGTATTTCAAGAGACCTTTTAAAGGGGAAAAATAATAGCTCCACTCTAGACAAAGCTCATGGCTGGAAAGTGAGTCTATTTATCTCCAAAGATTCAACAGATTCTTATGAAGTATTGGGCCCAAATTCTTGGTGGCTTCAGAAGGGGGACATGACTTGCTCAGAGTCACATAGCTAAGTCAGTGTGTCACCTGTGTACTTTCTTTCTTCTCATAGCTATTGGGTACTTTCCCTCGAAGTGAGACCCAGACTCTGGTTGGAACAAGAATTCCTGTCCTATGCTCTTCTGAGATATAGCACCCTAGAGAATTAAAATATTCAGCTGTTGCCATTGTCTGGTGTAAATCTCTCTATATTCACCTGTTTCCCTTGGCAGAGAGTGACTCACTGGACCATGGCTGAAAACCCCACATAGTCCAAACCTTGGTGATCTGTTTGGTTTATTCTCTCAATGGACCTCTTCTCTGTAGCCACACACCCCCTCTGTCCATTCCTTTTACTGTTTATAGTAACTCCCATCACAGGGTCTGTGCATTTATGTATTTCCCGCATTCAATCATCCTAGCCCAGTGGTTGGCAAACTCATTAGTCAACAGAGCCAAATATCAACAGTACAATGATTGAAATTTCTTTTGAGAGCCAAATTTTTTAAACTTAAACTATATAGGTAGGTACATTGTTATTAACTTAATTAGGGTACTCCTAAGCTGGCCTTTGCTAAAAATGTCCTCAATCTGATTGAGGTATGTTCGCTGAGGTCGACCCCTTCCAACTCTCCCATCCACACTCGTCTTGTATACTTGTTTCGTCTATCTCCTTTCTTTCATCCTCTCTATATGTCCAAACCATCTCAACATACCTTTCTCAATCCTCGTCACTACATCTTCTTTCACTCCACAACGTTCCCTAAAATTAACTTAATAAACTTTACTTAAAGTTTTAAGTCTTAGTTAAACTATAGGTACATTAAATAAAACTTGATAGTATACTTAATAACGATATTATTTATTGATAAAATTAAATTCCTTACAATTTACCTTGCAATATCCATAAAATTAAATCATGACAATGACTGATAAACACTATGTGAACAATGGCCTTGCATCTCCTTGGAAAGTTTGGGTAAGTCAGGTTTGTATGTTGTTTTTAATTTTAGGCACGATTTCAGGTTCTCATCAATAAGACGACTTCTCAATTTACTCTTGATAAGGTTCATGCTTGAAAATGATTGTTCGCATAAATATGTAGACCCGAATACGGAAAGAACAGCAAATGCTAGTTTTTTCAGTTGATTATATGAGTCAGGAATACTATTCCAGGTGTTAAAAATCAACAAATCTTCCTTCTCCAGGTCTTTCAAAGCAGACCACTTGTGCTGTGAACGAAGTTCACATTTGTTTTTCTCCAATATTTCTATATCAGCACAAAGACGTTCAAATTTCGAGCTCCACCGTTCTTTGTTTTTTAAATCCAGCAATTGCATTTCAAAGTTGCCAATGTCAATATTAAAGGGAGAAAAATTTAATTCTGTTACAGTAACAATGAGAGTTTTTTTTTAACCAAGGCTAATGTCGCTTTGCTGTTTCTGAATTCCTGAAACCTGTTGAGAAAAGCTTCCCTCATATTTAAAAGTATTGTTTTGAAATAGCAAATGTCAATATCAGAATTATTTTCTAGGCGATGTTTCAACAGGCTTGGAAAGTGAATCAAAGTTTCTCTTTCAAAATCTTGAGCAAAAATCTTGTTGTACTTCTAACATCGAAAAAATTGTGTTTCCTTTCCCCTGTAGTTTACGATTAAGCTGATTTAGATGAAACGTAACGTCTACCATGAAATAAAATTTTTGGATTCACTGATCATTCGTTAGTTCTGGATAGTGAACACCCTTCTCAAGGAGAAATGCTTTAATTTGTTAATAAGGAAGCGAAACGTTTCAAAACGTTTCCTCTTGATAGCCAATGTACCTTGTTATGCAGCAGAAGATCTGCGTACTCACTCTCCATTTCAACTAAAAATTCTTCAAATTGGCGATGATTAAGAGCTTTAGCTATAATGGAGTTGATAATCTTAATCACTAATTCCATAACTTTGCAAATTTCTTTTGGAAATGTCTGTGCACAAAGCGCTTCTTGATGAGTGATGCAATGGTAAGTAAGTATTTTGTGATTAATTTTTTCTTTCAAAATAGCAACAAACCCGTTTCATACTTTTCAACCCGTCTGTTGAAATTGAGACAATTTTATCGAGTGGAATATGATGTTTTTCAATGCACTCAATTACAGCATTTGCTATATCCTCTCCACGCGTTTGACCTTTGAGTGGCAATAATCCTGAAAGTTCTTCTTTAGGACCTGTAGATGAAATAAATCGTACAAAAAGTGAAACTTGCGCTGTATCATTTATGTCACAAGACTCGTCAACTGCTATTGATAAAGCTGAAACCAATTTAAGATCTTCGACTTGCTGGTTGGTTATATTCGAAGACATTTTGACTGTTCTATCTTTCACTGTTTTAGCAGACAATGGTAACTCTTTAATTTTTTTTAGAATATCTGCTTTGTTCTTAAAATCCCGAAATAGCTCTTCGGATGCATTTATAAAACAACTTTATATGTATTCGCCATCTGTATATGGTTTTCCTCTCTTAGCAATCTCTTGACTAACCATAAAACTTGCAATATTAACATTGTTGGAAGATTGCATCCAGTAATTAAATACAGACTTGATTTTTCTTGACTCTTCTGAAGTTCTTCAATTGCTTTCTTCCTTGCATTACCGACAGGATATTTAGTACTAAATGACACGTGTTTAGTTGTAAAGTGTCTCTCCAAATTTGATTTCTTGTTATGCGCCAATTTTTCCTGACAAATAAGACAGGTCGGAAGGCCATTTAAGTTTTGAATAAACGCGAAAGTCTCGGTCCAATCAACTTTAAATTCACGGTTTTCGTCTTCCGTTTTTCTTTGCTTCTTCTTTGTAGCCATGTCAAACAGGGCACCTAAAAAATGTTTCATTTTATAATAATAAAGCCACCAACACAAAATAATTACAATTCTTAAATCGATGACAAAAATACCTGTAGGATTTGCAGCTGGTTGGAAAAATACAGGTAACTTTATGCTTCGAGTAGGTACTTTTGTCACCCACACGCGATTTGCGGACGCGACTAGCACTAACCACTGCAAAATGAGACTGCTGACTGACTGGCTCACTCAACTCGTGCATGAATCGCGCACCCGTATCCCGAGGCCCGCCTGCGCCGCATCTCCCGTCGCCCGACCGACCGACTGACACCCCCCACTTCTTCTACCGCCACTTCTTCAAAATAGACTCGCCCAGGCCGAAAACTGACTTCTGCGCATGGGCCATGAAGTTTCAATCGCACTGTACGTGCACGCCCCCACGTGGTATTTTGTGGAAGAGCCACACTCAAGGGGCCAAAGAGCCGCATGTGGCTCGAGAGCCGCGGTTTGCCGACCACTGTCCTAGATAATTGAGCTAGGTCTGATTCAGTTAG
Organism: Myotis lucifugus; assembly: GCF_000147115.1. Classification (NCBI taxonomy): domain Eukaryota; kingdom Metazoa; phylum Chordata; class Mammalia; order Chiroptera; family Vespertilionidae; genus Myotis; species Myotis lucifugus. Next base: position 212,736 of record NW_005871692.1, on the reverse strand, counting down.
TGGAAGGAAGGCCTTAAGAGCAAAGCTGAGGCTTTCCTGAAGAAATTTTGCCTGCATATAGCAGGTTCAACCCATGCCAAGAGTTCTATCATGCCCTTTCTGACAGCCTGTGCTACAGATCTCGAACTTGTCTAGCAGGTCCCCTGCAATCACATAAGACATTTCCTTTCAATAAAGCTCTTAATACAATTATATATTATCTAGTTGTTGTGCTTCTCTGGTTAAAACCCACTTGACTGGTACCATGACATTGGGATAGGCAACAATTATTTTACCCAGGACGCAGAAATCATTACTATAAAAGAAAAACCTTGATAAGTTGGTCTTCAATAACTTTATTTCACTAAAAGATACCATTAATAGAATAAAAAGGCAAATTACACATTGGGAGAACATACTCCCAATACATATTTCTGACAAAGGATATGTTCAGAATACATAAATAACTTCTAAAAATCTATAAGAAAAAAATGAGCCCTGGCTGGTTTGGTTCAGTGGATAGAATGTTGGCCTGGGACTGAAAGGTCCTGGGTTTGACTCCAGTCAAGGGCCTGTACCTCGGTTGCAGGCTCAATCCCTGGCCCTGGTCAGGGCTCATATGGGAGGCAACCAATTGATGTGTCTCTCTCTCACATCGATGTTTCTCTCTGTCTCTACCACTCCCTTCCACTCTCTCTAAAAATCAATGGAAAAATACCCTCTGGTGAGGATTAACAATAGCAACAAGAACAATAACAAAAAGAACAACTCAGCTAAAAGTGGGCATAAGGCTTGAACAGGCATTTCACAAAACAAGGTATCCAAACATCCAATAAGCATGTGAAAAGGTGTTCAGCATCATTACTCATTAGGTAAATGAAAATTAAACCACAACAAAATATCACTACAACTGAGATTCTCCCATTGCTGATGGGAGTTTAAAATGGTATGTAACCACTTTGTATATCAATTTAGCATTTTTGCTAAATCTAAAGGCAGCAGACCCCATGATAGCAATTCAAGTTCTGGAAATTTATGCAAGAAAAATGAGTATATATATGTCCACAAAGAATGTGCATAAATAAGAATGTTCATCATAGCTTTATTCATATTAGCCAAAGTGGAAATGACTCAATGCCCATCAATAGAAGAATAAATAAACAGTGGTGTATGCATAAAATAGAGCCTGGCCAGTGTGGCTCAGTAATTGAGCATCGACCCATGAACCAGGAGGTCATGGGTCGGTCCCAGTAGGGGGCCTGCAGGAGGCAATTGATCAATGATTTTCTCTCATCATTGATGTTTCTATCTCTCTCTCTCCCTCTCCCTTCCTCTCTCTGAAATCAATAAAAACATACTTAAAAAATAGAATGCTACACAGCAATAAAAAAGAACAAACTACTGGAACATACAACAACATGATGAATCTTATAGATATTAAGTTGAATGAAAGAAGCCAGATTTAAAAGAATATATACTGTATGCGTTCACTATACAAAATTTAAGAACAGGCAAAACTAGTCAATGATGTTAGAAGTGAGAATAGTGGTGTTGGGATGCCGACTGGGAAGAATCAATAGGGAATCTTTAGAGGTACTGGAAATTTTCTATACCTTGATCTATGTGGCGATGACACAAGTGTATACATGTACAATAATTCATCAAGCCATGTACTTAGGTTCGTAGTATTTTGTAAAATGTTAAAGTTTGTGAAATAATTGATTCTTAAAATAAAAACTGGAGTGGATTCAAGTTTCCCTATGAAAACTTGCCTCACTCAAATGCTAACAGGAGAGAGAGAGAGAGAGAGAGAGAGAGAGAGAGAGAGAGAGAAACATGTTTTGGTGTATGTGTTTTATCCCCTATAAAAGGTTTGTTTGTTTGTTTTTTAAAGGACCACTAGGGGGTTCTGTTCTCTTTTTTTAATTTTAATTATTTCATTTTTTAAAATTAAATCTTTATTGTTCAGATTATTACAGTTGTTCCTCTTTTCCCCCCCATATCTTCCCTCCACCCAGTTCCCACCCCACCCTCTGCCCTCCCCCCCCACTGTCCTCATCCATAGGTGTACGATTTTTGTTCAGTCTCTTCCCGCATCCCCCACACCCCTTTCCCCCCCGAGATAGTCAGTCCACTCCCTTTCTATGCCCCTGATTCTATTATAATCACCAGATTATTCTGTGCATCAGATTATTTATTCACTTGAATTTTAGATTCCCTTGTTGATACATGTGTATTTGGTGGGTCATAGATTGGATCTTTACCTTTTTCTTCCTTCTTCCTCTTCTTCAAGGATACCATTCAGCAGTTCATATAATAACTGGGTTGATGGGGGATGGAACTCCTTTAGCTTTTTCTTATCAGTGAAGCTCTTTTATCTGAACCTTCAATTCTGAATGATAGCTTTGCTGGGTAAAGTAATCTGGTGTAGGTTCTTGCTATTCATCACTTTGAATATTTCTTGCCACTCCCTTCTGGCCTGTAAAGTTTCTGTTGAGAAAGGGAGTTCTGTTCTCAAGAAACTGTTGGGTAAGCAATAAATAAGCAGTGTCTGCCACACCCACTCCAGAAGGTCTGAGCGCAGAGTTCCTGGTCTTCCCACCCTAACTGGAGTGCATTTCCCTCTGAGCCTCTGAAAAAGGAGGGTCTAAGGAGCACCCACTCTCTCAGTGCCTCCACCTGGGAGGCTGGAATCCTGGGAGCTCAAAATTCTAGTCAGTTTTCCTCTGATCATTCCTTGGGTTGGTGCAGTGGTGTGTAAAAAGAATGCAGAAGGATTAGACGGGATCTCCTCAAATTTAAGCCCACTGCCTAAAATTCAATTTCATGAGCAGTGTAGGAAACGGGTATTTACTGCCAGAGTCAATAAAGAAGAGAGATCTGGAGTCATAATTGTTTATGCTAAGAACAGATATGCACAAATCTCAGTTGACAACTGGGAGGCCTCCCTCTGTTCCTGCTGGCATCATCCTAAGATTACATTGAAATTTGTAGTTCCTAAAGTCTTCATTCGTTGTTACTCAGGAATATCCCCTCATGTATTTTAACTGGTTAGAAGGTTTAATTTACATAAAGCAGCAGGTAAAGACTTTCTGCTATAAAATTTATTCAAAGCCTGTTCTAAATTACTTCCTCCAAAATGTAGATCCATCTGTTTGTTAAACATTTCATTTAAATTTTATACCTAGTTCTTCCTTAAAATACTAGTATGTCAGACTGAGGATTTCTGTATCGATTATTTTGTACAAGCTTCAGTGGAGATTCAAGCACAGATACTCTACTATTATCTAATGAAAACAATTATCAAGAATAATATAATAGACCAGTGCCCCGTTGCATGGATTTGTGCACACTGAAAGGAAATTAATTAGAAGGTGGCTGGGCGGGGTGGGACTGGGCGAGACAGGCTGGACACACCCTGGAGCCAACCTCCTGAGGTCTCTCCCCAGCTGTCCGCACCTGGGGCGCAGCAGCTTGATGGGTGTCTACTGAGTGAGCGGGGTCCCTCGGCCTGGCCTGCAGGGATCAGGCCGAAACCAGCTCTCTGACATTCCCTGAGGGGTCCTGGATTGGGAGAGGGCGGTTCTCCAGTGATGCACCCTGGAATTGGGCTCTCTCCTCTCTGGTTCCAGGTGTATCACCCGAGAACCACCACTGCCAAGTCACTGCAGCTTGGCAGCTCCTGCGTTGAGTGTCTGCTCCCTGGTGGTCATTGCATGTCATAGCTACTGTTGGATGGTCAGACAGTCGCTTAACCGTTTTATATATATAGACTAGAGGCCTGTTGCACGAAGAGATTCGTGCAATAGGCCTTCCTTTCCCCTGGCTGCTGGCACCGGTTTGCCTCCGGCACCCAGGGCCCAGGCCTTCGCTCTGGCTGAGTTCTGGCTGGAGCTGGCCCCGGAAACATCAGGCCTCGCTGCTCCACCAGCCCCGGGCCGTCAGGCTTCACTCCACCGCTTGGAGCCTATGTATGCAAATTAACCGCCATCTTTGTTGGTGGTTAATTTGCATATCGTGCTGATTAGCCAATGGGAGGCATAGCGAAGGTATGGTCAATTACCATGTTTGTCTATTATTAGATAGGAAGGAGGATTGCTAGTGATCTCACATTCTTGGAATTAAATAGGCATTACTTAAAAACTTAAATAAATGAATATAGAGCTGTTTTCTTTTTTTTTCAAACAACATACTTCTTCTCTGCCTTTACCCCTAAACAAGAATGACTCTAGATTAAGCTTCCTGAGCACAGTATTAACTCCTAGTTATTGGTTCTTAAACCAAAACTACATTTTAGCATCTCAGCAAGAGTTGGTATCAGTCTTCTGACAGATCTGTCTCCTGGCAAACCAGATATCTATATTGAGGGGTCTAAAGCAGCACTATGTTCTTCCTCCTTCCCACACTTTCTTTTTAATTGCTCTCTGACTGGCAGGAAACTATTAGATGATCTGGCTGCATTCCCCCCTGATGGAGGCATAAACTAGGAATGACTTCAATGTTGCTCAAAACTGGACTTTTCTTGGGAACTTTATGCAGCTTTTTCTACATCTGTAGTGAGTGATTGATAAAAGCTTCTTTGAAAATCTTCCATCCTAAGTCATCTTGTCTATGCTCTATGATAAAAGTGTGGGGGGACTTTAATTTGTTCACTTACTGAAGGCTCAGAAAAGTCTTTAAGAATGATCTTGTCTTGCCCTAGCCGGTTTGGCTCAGTGGATAGAGTGTCAGCCTGCAGACTGAAGGGTCCCAGGTTCGATTCCAGTCAAGGGCATGTACCTTGGTTGTGGGCACATCCCCGGTGGGGAGTGTGCAGGAGGCAGCTGATCGATGTTTCTCTCTCATCAATATTTCAAACTCTCTATCCTTCTCCCTTCCTCTCTGTAAAAAATCAATAAAATATATATTTAAAAAAAAAGAAAAAAAAGAATGATCTTGTCTTGTCCTAGCCGGTTTGGCTCAGTGGATAGAGTGTCAGCCTGCAGACTGAAGGGTCCCAGGTTCGATTCCGGTCAAGGGCACATCGCCAGTGTGGGGCATGCAGGAGGCAGCCAATCAATGATTCTCTCTCATCATTGATGTTTCTCTCTCTACCTTTCCCTTCTTCTCTGAAATCAATAAAAATATATTTAAAAGAACAAAAAGAATGATCCTTTCTAGCCTATTTGGCTCAGAATGAAGTGTCCTTGTTTCGATCCCGGTGAAGGGCACGTACCTCAGTTTCAGGCTCCATCCCTGGCCCCAGGTGTATGTGGGAGGTAAACAATCGACGTGTCTCTCTCACATCAATATTTCTCTCTCTGTCTCTCCCTCTCCATTCCACTCTCTCTAAAAATCAATGGAAAAATATCCTCATGTAGGATGAACAAAACAAACAAACAAAAAGAATGATCCAGTCTTGAGATAGACAAATACCATATGATTTCACTTATATATAGAATCTAAAGAACAAAATAAATGAGAAACAAAATAGAAACAGACTCATAGGTATAGAGAACATTTTGATAGTTGCTAGAGGAATGGAGGGTTGGGAGACTGGTTGAGAAAGGTGAAGGGATTAAGAAGTACATATTGGTAGTTACAAAATAGTACAGCATAGGGAATATAGTCAATAATCTATACTAATAAAAGGGTAATATGCTAATTCAACTGGATGTCTTCTGGACATCCTTCTGGACAAAGCCATGGTGGCGGGGGCCAAGGCAGAGGCAGTTAGAGGTGATCAGGCCAGCAGGCAGAGGCAGTTAGGGGCGATCAGGCCAGCAGGCAGAGGCAGTTAGGGGCAATCAGGCAGGCAGGCGAGTGGTTAGGAGCCAGTGGTCCCGGATTGCGAGAGGGATGTCCCAGATTGGAGAGGGTGCAGGCTGGGCTGAGGGACCCCCCTTCCCTGCACGAATTTTGTGCACCAGGCCTCTAGTATTGTAATAACTATGTATGATGTCAGGTGTGTACCTGAATTATCGGGGGGGGGTCACTTTGTAAGGTATGTGATTGTCTAACCACTATGTTATACACCTGAAACTAATGCAAAATAATATTGAATGTAAACTGCAATTGAAAAATAAAATAAAAAAGAAACATAGCTGAAAAGTGCATTGAAACAATAAAGACATACTGTTCCTTTTGTTTTAAACATGCTGTTCTTAAAAAAACAAAATAAAACAAAAACATGTTCCTGTCTTGGTTTTAGGTACTTTCTTGAGGAGTGTTAGAATGAGGAGTGTTAGATTTTATTTTATTTTATTTTATTATTTTATTTTATTTTATTTTATTTTATTTTATTTTATTTTATTTTATTTTATTTTATTTTATAAAAATGGCTGCAACAGTGTTTCTGGTCTCACATGCTCTTTCAAACCCTCACACCTCCTGGGGTCTGTATCTCCTTCTCTCAAACCTGGACAAACCTTTGTGCTTGCCTCAATCAATAGAATGTGTTAGAAATGACAATGCATGACTTCCAAGGCTAGGTCATAACAGGTAACATGACTGACACCTGGTTTTTTGTATTTTTCTCTCTCTCTTTTCCTGAGCCACCGTGGAAGAAGTCCAGCTGTCCTGAAACCGTGCTGTGGAAGAGACCACTTGCAGAGGCTACATAGAGATAGAGTTACCCAAGGAGTTCAGCTGCTCCAGCCCCCAGCTGATGGGTCTTCTCAACCTGGTACCAGATTAGTGAGTGAGCAGCTCTTCACATAACTCTAGCCCCAGTCACTGTGACTGCATGAGGGAAGCTGAGCAAGGACGGCCCAGTTGAACACAGTCAACCCTAGAACCATGGGAGATAATAACAGTGGCCATTGTTGTTTTAAGTTGCTAAGTCTTAAGGTAGTTTGCTAGGCCTTGTGAAAATTAAAAAACAGAAACCTCACTTAAAATGGAGTCGGGAGGCTAGAAGGAAAGAACTCTCACAGGGCACTCAACGCACACTACTGACACCAACAGGAAGTGACTGTACCTTGCATCTCCCATGGAAGTGATACTATTTTACTACCTTACCAGGAGGAATAAAGATCCCTCCTTGCCCAGTAACAGCTCAGCCATAATTCAGCCAATGGAAAGTCACTATAATTTGACTTTCAGTTTCCTCCAATGGACTCTTCATTTATAACAGTCCCACCCAAGTCCATAAAAGAGTGGTCTTCACCTTTGTTTTTCTGGACTTGGCATGGTTTGTCATTAGACTGAAGGTGACCCATTGCAATTATTTGTTGTTCCCAAATAAACCCATTTTGCTGGAGAAATATCTGGCTGTCTACTTGTTTCAGGTCAACAGCAGCAATAGATCATCAGAACAGAGGGCTGGCTAGTCATCCATCCTGAAGAAGGTTTTGGTTAAATACCTCAATTTTTATAACAGCTTTTAAAAAACCTCATTTGAGCCCTAGCTTGTTTGGCTCGGTGGATAGAGGGTCAGCGCTTGGACTGAAGGGTCCCGGGTTCGATTCTGATCAAGGGCACATACCTCATTTGCAGGCTCCTCCCTGGCTGGGGCCCTGGTCAGGGCATGTACAGGAGGCAACCAATTGATGTGTTTCTCTCACATTGATATTTCTCTCTGTCTTTCCCTCTCCCACTCTCTCTGAAAATCAATGGGAAAATATCCTTGGGTGAGGATATAAAAAATAATAACAATAAATATGGGGGATGGAGGTGGCAGGGAGAGGTCAATGGGGGGAAAAAGGAGATATATGCAATACTATATGTAATACTTTAAACAATAAAGAAATTTAAATAAATAAATAAATAAATAAATAAATAAAAATCTCATTTGAGCCCTGGCCAGTGTGGCTCCGTTGGTTGGAGGGTCATCCTGTGCACCAAGAGGTGGTGGGTTCGATTCCCCATCAGGGCACATGTCTAGGTTTCGGGTTTGATCCCTGGTGGGTGCGTGTGCGGGAGGCAACTGATTGATGTTTCTCTCTCACATTGATGTTTCTCCCTCTCCCTTTCCTCCCTTCTTCTCTCTTAAAAAAATCAATAAAAAATTTAAAAAACAAAAATAAAAATCTCATTTGATAACTATAATATATGTTGCCACTCAAAATGAATAAAGAACAATCACCCTTGAGAGAAGACATAAACTCCAATGACCCTTATGAAAGGTTGGGTTCAGAGAGGTGATCTTAATGGAGAATTGTTTGACGGACTAGAACTCTGGATTTACTAGATGTATGCTATAATTTAGCTAAAATTTTAGAAAGTTTCAGTCTTAAATCATATATTTTTGGTCTCATAAAATTGCTTTCAATGGTTGCACTATGGGACATGCCTCAGGTTTCATGGTATAAGACACAGCTTTAGAAAAGCCCTATTGAATTAGTTGTAACAATATCATTGAGGACATTACCACATCACTCAATGTCCCAGATATAAAGCTCTGCATCAGCTCAGCTGGTGTGGCTCGGTGGTTGAGCATCAACCCATGAACCAAGAGGTCATTGGTTCAATTCCTGATCATGGCACATGCCCGGGTTTTGGGCTTGATCCCCAGTAGGGTGCATGAATGAGGCAGCCAATTGAGGCTTCCATCTTTCCCTTCTCCCTTCCTCTCTCTCCAAAAATCAATAAAAATATATTTAAAAATATGAAGGTGATAATGCTGTATGAATGAGTCCATAAAAAAAAGTGAGTCCATAAACAAAAATGTGGAAAAAAGTAAATAATGACACAGTCAGCTTTATCTTAAGGACAGATTCTGACCCAGTGTGTGGTGGGCAATGTGACTGAGGGCAGAGAAGGCAGTCAGATTGAGAGCTGCTCTCCTTATTGACTCCCGGAGTAAACTGCAGAGGCAGGCTCTGTGAACAGCTGCTGTAATCACAGACCAAAGGACAGTACTTCAATGAGACCTAATATAGAAAACCACTGGTCGCGCACCAGTTGTACCTCCATGGCCTTTGAGCACAAATTTTAATTCAGACATCAATGTGATTTACATAAGCTGCTCTACAATCATGAGAATACAATCATGAGAAGATCAGAGGGAGATGCAGAAGTTATAGTTTATGATCCCCACGTATCTTTTGTTACTTTCTTGAAGAAATCAGAAGAGGGACGATCGTGTGTGTGTGTGTGTGTGTGTGTGTGTGTGTGTGTAGGGAGAAAGGGATCCTATCTCTGTATAAGAATTTCTTTTAAATTATGTTATAAAGATAACTCATTGTATAAACCTTAGTTCTTGAAAACCTGTCTTTTCTTTAAAAAAAAATAGAGACAGAGTCGATACCCCACACCCCACATCACTGATGCAGTTCAACCCAGAAGTAAACAGTCTGATTGCATCGCTGCTGCCATCCAGCTAGCTTCTCAACTGAGATCTGCCAAGGTGTTAATTGCAGTTGTGAATTAATCATTATTCTAACTGAGCCAGACTCTTAATTTCCTCTTGAAGCTTCTCATTATTAAGTTTTCTTGAAGTGCTTAATGTGAGGACATCACTAATGCAAATTATCATTTAGCAATACACTATAAACTTGCAGGATTGTTTTTATTATGCACTTTATAGTGTGGAATTTTATATGTGGAAAAGTCATAATCAACCACTTATTCTAAAATTCTGTTTTCATTTTTTTACTCTAGTTCATTTTTGTGAGTTCAGGATTTTTATCAGGATCCCCTTTCCCTTTTACACCCTGAAACCTGAAATGAAAGCCACAGTGGTTTCAGGCTTCAGAAAGTCGCCTATTTCAGAAAAAAATATAAATAAATATTTTGTACAAGTGCTTTTCAGAAGTAATTCTCTCCTCTGCCTTCATGTACATTAATAAAGCTATTTTAACAGTCTCATTATGGTAAAAACAATTCAGCAAAACTGTTCATTAGTCTGTCAAGAGGAGGATGTATAATTCCTCTATTTTCCAGGATTGGAACCAATATGCTTAGCAAGTACCCACTTTTTCAAAGAGGTAAAATCCAAAAAGAGTCAGAAATCTGAGCAGGATGTCAGCATCTAGCTGATTTATGAATGAGCCACCAACCTGGGATACCAGGGTCAGGGCTCAGTCTTGAAAGGCCAGGTTCCAGGCCCAGGAGGGCTTAGAGCACAAGCAGGGAATTCTAGAACCTCTGCTCGGTACACTCACACTCATAGGACTCCACGCCCGCCTATTGTACTCGCCCCAGCTGTGAATGTAAGCTTTGTGTCTTCCCTGTAAGCTCCACGGAGGTAGAGACTCAGCCCGTCATGTTCAGCTCTGTCACCCTCTGTCACATTCAGCGCTGGGTTGTGCACTGTCACCACCCCAGTCCAAGCTATTATCAGCTCTTGCTTGGATCATGGCAATAGCCTCCAGACTAGTCTCCCTACTTCTACTCTTCCCAGACTCTGCCACCTGCTCCCCATCCTCCCCTTCCTCTAGCTAATTCCTTCTCACCCTTCAGCTCTCTCCTTAACTGTCATTTTCTTGGGAAATCCTTCCTTGAAACACTGGTGTTCCTGGTATTCACACCAATAGTACCTTGTGCTTCTTTATCGTAGCACTTTTCCTAGCTTGTTATTTGTCCATTATTATCATTATTTGGTTAATGTTGGCTTCTCTAATATGACTTGTAAATCCCATGAGTACAAGGAATGCACACATTTTGCTCAGTGCCTGGAACATACTGGGAACTCTAAATATATGTTGAATTAGCTCATAAATACTTGATGAATCCTTAATTCGAAGAGAATTAAAGCTAGGAGCGGACTTAGAAGTGGAGGGCCTTGGGGTAGTGAACAGGGAAGAGAGTAGTTATCAGAGTTGGGGGAGGATGGAATTAGAGCAGCTGGACATGAAGCCACCAAGAAGTGGCCTGGAAGGGTGCAAACACCTCCTGTCTCAGCTCTGGAGGGGTCTCACTGAACTCTCCCAGCAGCCCTGATAGTACAGACTGTCAACTGAAGGTCCTTGGTATCAATTCAACAAACAGGAATCCCCAACATGGGGTGCAGTGAAGAAGGAAACATCAGTGCAAACAGCTCAGATGTGAAAAAAAGCACCGCTGTTAGGAAGCCCTGGGGCTAGGCCCCTCTCTGGCTAGACAGCTCTGCTCTGCTCTTTGCTGGTCTGCTCTGCACCAGTCTGCTCTACCCTGCACTGTGCTGCTCCAATGAGACATCTTCAGGCCGGGAAATACACTCTTCAGTCTTTAGTGGAAAGGTAAAGTGAGCTCACAGGGCTGGAGGGAGCTGATATGAAGACAGACATCCTCACCTCCGGTCCCTGATTGGTTTGTTCTCATGCAAATGAGGACTACAAATCCTCAAAGTTTGATTGGTCCAAAAGGCACTGTCCTGATTGGTCAGAATGCTCTTGTGGGTTGGAGCTGCACAGCTCCAGTTAGATGGGGAAAGCCTCAGTCCTACTGGTTGAAATAGGATTCCAGGAACTCCTTTATAAAAGGGCTGGCTCAGATGGCAGGAACGCAGTGCAGGCAGGCAGTTCAGTGCAGGCTTCTCCCTGAAGTGCAATTTGCATAAGAGGTCCCTGTATAGAAATGGCTGCTAGGCTCTGTTTTTAAAATTTGAGCCAAGTTAGCCACCAGGATCTCTTCTTAGTAGGTGTCTTCTTTTTCAGCATCCACAAGATGAATAAATTACACCTTGACCAAGATCACATAGTTGGCCAATGGAAGACCCAATATTCAAAAGAGCTCTGAGTTCAGGTGACCCCTTTTACACCAAAGAGCTACTTTTCTTTTGTGTAAGAACGAGCAGGTAGCAGATATATAATTACTAAAGTGTTTGCCTGGGAGTTCTCCTGTCTTGCTTCTGCCTGTTTCACGCCTGGTAACAGCAGCATTTGTGTTACTCATTTATTCTTCAGTCACGTCCACTTTGGGGACCAAATTATGATGGATATTACCTAGAGGTTTGTGCAGAACATCTGTATTCCAGGCTTTGCTGGTTCCTGTGGTCTCTGTCATGGCCAGAATGCTGATGGAGCTGCTCAGAGCCAGACGGAAGCTTGGTCACACTGTGGAGCTGCCAGTGGCAGACATGGCAGAACAAGATAACAAGCAAGCTGGAGTATGCATGCTCCTGTCTTGCGAAAGGCTTCGGATAGGAGCAAAGAAGCAGGCTCAGATGACATCCTTCTTGTTGTTAGACAGCATAGCATTGGTTGCCTAGCGCACATGCCCCAACGGGGGCCAGGGATTGATCCTGCAACCCAGATATGTACCCTTGACAGGAAAATTGAACCCTTGACCTGTCAGTACATGGGTGATGGTCTAACTACTGGGTACACTGGTTAGGGCTTATTTTATTTTTTAAAATTGAATTTATTGGGGTGACACTGGTTAATAAAATTATATAGATTTCAGGTATACAATTCTATAATACATCAACTATATATTGCATTGTGTGTTCAACACCCCAAGTTGATAACATTTATTACCTTTTAAAAATTTACCTAGAATTATTTCTGTTTATGCAAAAATGAGTTTCTGCACTTTTGTTCCTCTCAAACAATTCTAAAAACTTTATTTCAAATATCTTTGCTAAATTTTTCTTTTATTTATGAGGTTTTGTACTAAATGACCCACTCAGACAACTGCCTTAAATGAAAAATGTAAATGACTATAGGAAGATAAAGATAAGTTATCTCTTAATTTATAGCCTGTAGAATATTCTTCATGTGTCCTTGGTAGGCTTTTTGTTATTTGTTAATCCTCACCTAAGGATATTTTTTCCATTGAATCTTAGAGAGAGTGGAAGGGAGGGGGAGAGACAGAGAGAAACAATGATGTGAAAGAGACTCATGGATTGGTTGCCTCCTGAACGTGCCCTGACTGGGGCCGGGGATCGAGCCTGCCACTGCAGTACATGCCCTTGACCATAATGGAACCAGAGGCCCTTCAGTCTGTGGGCTGTTGCTCTAGAAAACTGGCTAGGGCTTTGATATTCTTTAGTGACTTTTGTCTTTATATCTATGTAGGCAACATCTGAAATGATATGTGAATGTGTTTAGAATCAACCTTTAAAATTTTGAACCATTGACTTTTATTTATTTTTAAAATATATTTTTATTGATTTCAGAGAAGAAGGGAGAGAGATAGAAACATCAATGATGAGAGAGAATCACTGATCAGCTGCTTTCTGCACACCCCTTACTGAGGATCAAGCCCTCAACCCAGGCATGTGCCCTAGACCGGAATCGAACCTGGGACCCTTCAATCCGCAGGCTGACACTCTATCCACTCAGCCAAACTAGCTAGGGCAAATCACTGACTATTTTAATTACTAAATCAATCACATATTTGAGCTATTTTAGAAATGAGGGTTATATAACAAACAAATTCCTACCTACTGTGTTTTTGGAAGCTATTACAGACTTAAAATGTTCTTTGCATAAGGCATTATATTTACCATTCATCTCGACATTTTTCCCCTTAGCTGTGCACATTCTTGAAGCATGAAATCTGCAAACATAACATCGGTTCACTGATTTGGGGTTTTATTCCTGAAATGAAAGCTTGTACTTTCTCCGTCTTTCCAATTTTTTGAACTGATAGTTGCTATTTAAATATGTGTTATAGAATCTCAGAGTACAAAGGGCCCTTTTGGAAGTTGCCTGGACAGCATACAAGCCCTTAACACCCTCCCTGCTCAGGAACTTGGCCTTGGGCATCAGTGAAAGGCTCTCAGTTCTGGGAATGGAAACTCTTTAAGCCTCTCTCTGAACTTGCTTCTTGTATTTGTCTTGCAAACCCGGACTTCTATTGTTCTCTCTCTGGTCTCCAGGATTTGAAGCTTTAGACCTCTCTTTGGCTTCCCAGCAGGCCTCTCCAAATGTGTTTCAAAGGTGGGACCCTGGCTGCACCAGACCTTCCCAGGTGGCTGTGGAGAGAGGAGTGTTGGTGACCTTGTGTAAAGATATGGTCTTGCATGGACAAGGGGGCTTAGAGCTCAGGAGTTGGGAGGACTATTTGGATACCTGTGATTTGAGGATCAGGCTCAAGAAAGGAACTTCAGAAAGTGAAGTCACTTCCTTGGTGACTGACCCCAACGGAACTTGAAACCCCTGTTACCAGGCAACCCACATTCTAGTAACAGCCTCATAGCCAGCTTGCTTGGCAAGAGACACTAGGTAGTGAAAGATGTTGCCTTGCTGTTTTCAGAATTCCCAGGGCTCTGGCTTTTGGAAACTCCAACATTAGAGCCTTCCCAGATGCTGAAGAATTGGCTGGACTCTTGTCCTCAAAATCTCTGGCCATTTTCCAGGAGGTCCCTAAAGTAACACCAGGCAACCAAGGAGTGGAACCCACAAGTTTTGTGGACAGGGACTGAACCCACAGCCCATAACCTGAGCATGTTCCCTGACTGGGTACCAAACTGAGCCACATTGGCCAGGGATTGGCCAATTTTGTGGATTTTAAATCACTATTTAATTTATTGTCTCAGCAGATACATGGGGGAAGGGAGAAGAAAATACACCAAAATTCTCCCACTGCTTAAAGTAGGATAGTGAGTTTATGGATGCGTCTTCCTTTTTCTTCTTCCTTTTATTTCTCCTTCAAATGTTTAATAATATGCTCATATTACTTTCAAAGGGAAAATGTTTTAATGATAACAAAGGTATAGCTTGCAAGGGAGGCAATCAGTCAATATTTCTCTCTCTTCATCTCCCTCTAAAATTAATAAACATATTAAAAATAAAATCTACAAAATGTTTTTATACAAATTATATATATTGTGTAATATATATCACATAAATTATATATTTTTTGGATTGAGAAAACATTCTTGAATCCTGTGACCACCTCATGCTCCATCTCCCTCTCGCCAGTTCAACACAGATTCCTATCCTAGCACTTGGTCAAGCATTGCTCTCTGGCTTGAAGCCATAAAACTCGGCTTGGTCAAGGTCATGATGACCTCCTGCCAAACTCATACTCTTCAGTCCCCATTTAACTGCTCTCTGCAGCATTTGGCACAGTTGAACACTATCCCCTACTTGAAGCCATTATCTCTTGAGTTCTGGAACACCATTTCCTACCCTATTTTTTCCTCTTTCTTGGAAAACGAGGATTTGGTGGCTGAAGAAAGATGGCAGCAGGAACCGTAGAAGCAGGTCACTTGTATAAGATTATAATGGATACTATGCAGCTATAAAACATTTATATGAGAACTCAATAGAAATGGGATAATTGCTTATATAAAGTGAAAAATGACTGGGGATGTAGGGTAATCCCATTTAAAAAAACAACTCTGAATTTAGATGTTATTATAGAGATATGTTGAGTTGTAATCTTCCAATTAAAAGTATTTTCTTGTTGATATGATTGGGAAGATTTCATAAATATGCTTTGGTTGTTATACTAATATACTTTTAAAATCAAGCACACTGTGTGGTATGGTAGACAAGTCATTTCCAACACTTTCTTTTTCTATTTGCTGTGGTGGGACTCTGGGTATGACTCAGGTGCCCAATGAACACTCGCAAAAATAGTGCACTTGAGAAATGGCCTCTGTGTTTTATAGAGAGAAATGTTAAGACAATGAGTTGCACTGGAATTCAGTAAACACTGAATCTTACAGAATGTAATTCTGTCTAAAGGCAAGCCTGGAAAGAAGTCTCAGTTCGGGAATGGCTTCTATTGCTGGCAGAACCACGAGCCCTGCAGCACTCCATTCTCACTGGGCCACCAGGGAGCAGTGCGTGTCTGCCTGGGACAATGACACTGCTGTGGCTGAAGGTACTTTTATTAGCTAACCCTTATCGGAATGTGATTTTGGACAACAGAGAATTTCTCAAAGGAATATTTACGTGCTTTTCTTCACCAATTTCACTTGGAAGCTCATGGAAATCCACTACTAGTAACACATATAGGTTGAGGCACTTGAGAGGAAAATGTCCCTTGTGACAAAAACAGATATAAAGTGCAATGCCCCACCCCTGTCTATGTCCACCTCCATCCTTTTCACTATCTCTTTGGTCATGTGTAAACCTCTGGGCAAAATAAAATTGACCCTCTGTGTAAACTATTAGAGATAACTGTCTATTATGTGACCACTTCTTTGTGATACGAATCTTTGAGTGGCAAGAGGCCCACTCATAAGACTGTGGAAATGTTGCTGAAATTTGAAGAGAAACAATGAATGTGTTGGCAGGAAATCTCAGCAGAAGTCTGTCCAAGTGGGAGGTCTTTTCAGCACAGTCAAGGGTGGGTCCATACTATCTACTCTCCCAGCGCTGAGTCTGCTTTGCCCTGGGGAACATGAATTAAGTCCTTGATATCCTCAAACAGCATCAGGGTGAGAAGAGTAAAAAAATGGTTATAATTGTGCAAGAGAGAGAAGGTTATTGTTTAATAACCAGGCATCCTGCCTACAGCAGGTCTCCACACTATACAATATTTTCATCACTGCTCAGCCATTTGTGAATCCACACCTTGGTTCTGGAATATTTCAGGCCCTAGCCCAACACCTGAGAGTGAAGACGTGGCACACACCTTATAGTGAGTCAATTGGGGACGCAGGGCCACAGGGTGGAGAATGTATATGGAATTTAGACACTCGGAGTTGTTCAGACGTGAGGTGATAAAGACCAGGCTCTTTATAAAGACTGTCCTTCCCAGTGCACCTCAGGCCAGGACAGACATGGGCCCAGGGGTTTCCCAGACTCACCACTGCTTTGCCTTCTCTTGCTTATTGTGGCCTCCCTGATTGTCCTGATCCTCCTTAGCTCTACAGGTGCACCTCTGATTCTGTGAAGAGCCCTCTGTGTCTGTCACCTCTGGTCGACCTACTGTCACCATGTTTGTGGTTTTGGTGCTGTTGTGATTGCTGAGTCACCCACAACTCCAGGAAAGACACAGGCCCTGCTCTCTGACAGTAGACACACACACACACACACACACACACACACACTTGAAGTGTTGGCTCAGACATTCACTAAAGTGGGAAGAGACAGGACAGATTCAGGGCCTTGCAAGTGCATTGGTACAGACAAGAGGCCCATCAGCAATCCCCATTTCCACTCTGCAAGCCCTGTCCTGGGATGTAATTCAGACAGGACCACCAGTTTATGTACCTGTTCTTGCTCAAGGCAGGCCCTGTCTTTATGTCCCTCTTTGTGGCACATAGAAGGGATTCTATGGGAGCTGCCCAGAAAGGACTCACAAAGGCAGCATGGTCTGAATTGGCCTGTTCATGGTCACCCAGTGCTACCTTAGGACCTCCTGGGAAATGGGCAGATATTTTGAGAGGATCCAGCCAGTCTGCAGCATCAGGGAAGGCTCTCACTCTGGGGTTTCCAAAAGCCAGGGCCTTGGGAATTCTGAAATCAGCAAAACAACATCTTTCACGATCTAGTGGCTCTTTCCAAGTGAGCTGGCTATCACTGGAATGTAGGTGCCTGGTGACAGGGGTTCCAAGTTCTGTTGGGGTCAGTTACTAAATACCAAGGGAGGGACTTCACTTCCTCAAGTTCCTTTCTTGAGTCTGATTCTCAAATCATAGGTATCCAAATAGTCCTCTCAACTCCTGACTTCTAAGCCACTTGTCCATGCAAAACCATCTCTCTACCGAGTATCACCAACACTCCTCTGTCCACAGCCACCTGGGAAGGTCTGGTGCAGCCAGGTCCAGTTTTGAAACAGACTTGTGTTCAGATTCAACCCTGAATTCTTACCTCTTTGGATTCTGGATAAGCCATTGTGTATCTCCATGGCCTGTCTGTCTCCTGTCTGCACAATGGAGATTATTCTAGATGTGTCATATGTGAAGTAATACCTATAAAATTGAAGGAGAGCTGTCACATGTATGTAGTTCTTCCAACGTTTCATTTCTTCTTCTTGTTAACTCAGGTGTATGCTCCTCTTCGTGTGTGTGTGTGTGTGTGTGTGTGTGTGTGTGTGTGTGTGTATGTTTTGAGGCCAATGGTCTGGATGCCCAAGGAAAACACCCCACCTAAGGAGGAATAGGCAATGACTTCCTCAAACATTCAGATTTCTGACTTTTAATGCCAAACCTATGGTAGGGTACAGAGCCTGAACTTGGCAGGTTGGAGCACACTCTTATCTGGAGCCTGCATGTCATATACCCTGTCCAGTCCCAAACTCTATGTGGGACTCGATTACTTAAGTATGGAATAAGGAATAAGATTCAGAACTGTGTAAGTGTGAGCTCAGCATAAAGCTGTCACGGCTGGATTTACACTGGTGAGGTGCTGGCAGGGGTCATGACATCTCCATGTCTGTACCTGGTTACAGCAGCACGGCATTATCCCGAGCCCCTGAGAAGGCCCCAGGTGCCAATGGGACTCCACTTTGAGAACACAGGGCAGGATTCATACCTGGGCTGCTCTCTGACCAGTCTGTGATTCTGGGCATGGCACGCCTGGGAAGGTCTGGTGCAGCCAAGTCCAGTTTTGAAAAAGACCTCCCTTTGAGTGCAGTGATTTAAGTGATTCTAGAGAAACAGAAAAATTACCCAATGTTATTCCTAAAATGTGGTTATAAAAAGTCAATGCTGAGTCAGTTGGTCACGCAGACCTGTTTTCTCCCTAGAACTCTCTCTCAGACCCGTCAACCCGGGAAACGAGCTCCTATGCTATGAGTTGCTGTCAGGTGAGAACCAGGCGGCCTCAATCTGAGTCAGACCAGAAGACAGAGCGAGGTCAGGTCTCCAATCCACACTGAAGCCCACTAGTTCCCTGAGTGAGCTGAGGCCCTGAGTGAAGCACAGTTGAGACCAGTGCTTCAGAAGCAGAGACACTGGCAGCAGCCTCCACTGAGCCGCGCTGGGTTTCTCGCCCAAAGAAACGGCGAGAGAATAGGTGTTTGTAGGTGAAGACACTAAGTGTGGGGTAATGTTTCCACACAGCAATAGATTGGTATGTGGCTGTACCCACTCTGGGCTCTAACCCTACTCACCTCTGTCTACCTGCTTTCTCTTTCCAAGCTCCCTGCATCCACAGTGGCCTGTTTTCTGATTTTCTGTCCAAATATATTTTTTCTTCCTAGTCTTTGCTCAGTGTGGCTTCTTTTCAGGTTAAATATTCTCAGTCCTGTGTAGCACTGGCTCTTTTCTCTCATGTGGCTGAAAACTATAGATCTTATCTTGGAGTTTTTCAGACTCCCTCACCTGAGGGAACCCAGCACCCCTGGTGGCTCCCTGCTGCATTCCTAAGTGGCACTGATCCTCTGTGTTACTTGATTTTGTTCATGGATTTGTCCATCTTGCCTGCCAGACTGTGGTGGGCAAGGACATTCATTTAGGCCAGAGGTCCTCAAACTATGGCCTGCGGGCCACATGCAAATACAAATATTGTATTTGTTCCCGTTTTGTTTTTTTACTTCAAAATAAGATATGTGCAGTGTGCATAGGAATTTGTTCATAGTTTTTTTTTAAACTATAGTCCGGCCCTCCAACAGTCTGAGGGATAGTGAACTGGCCCCCTGTTTAAAAAGTTTGAGGACCCCTGCTTTAGGCAGTGGTTCTCAACTTTCCTAATTCCGCGACCCTTTAATACAGTTCCTCATGTTGTGGTGACCCCCAACCATAAAATTATTTTCGTTGCTACTTCAGAACTGTAATTTTGCTACTGTTATGAGTCGTAATGTAAATATCTGATATGCAGGATGTATTTTCATTGTTACAAATTGAACATAACTAAAGCATAGTGATTAATCACAAAAACAATATGTAATTATAATGTGTTTTCCGATGGTCTTAGGCGACCCCTGTGAAAGGGTCGTTCGACCCCTAAAGGGGTCGCGACCCACAGGTTGGCGACCCACAGGTTGAGAACCGCTGCTTTAGGGTGAGCCACTGTTCATTTACTTTAGCACAAGCACATTTTGTATGTTCTGGGCATGGTTGCTGAAACAAGAAAGATGATACACCCCACCACTAACCAGATCATATATTAGGAAGGGATGCTAATATTAAGAACCACCCAGCTGGTGTGGCTCAGCAGTTGAGCGTCAACCCATGAACCAAGAGGTCATAGGTTCAATTCCTGGTCAGGGCACATGCCGGGTTTCTGGCTCGATCCCCAGTAGCGGGTGTGCAGGAGGCAGTTAGCAGATCACTGTTTCTCTCATCCATGTTTCTATCTCTCTATCCCTCTCCGTTCCTCTCTCTAAAATCAATAAAAACATTAAAATAAAAAAAAGGAGCCATATGTCGTGCAGGAACAGGAAGAGGAAAACAAGGGGCCAGGTGACACTCCTGCTCCATTTACTCCAGCTGTACCCACTGGACTCAAGACGCCCCTGGTGGTCAGCGCTAGTACTGCACCCTGAGCTGGGGGACACAACAGCAGGACCTGCATTATGTGGGAGGTTTTAAGGGGTATCTTAGAAGCTTCTCATTTTCCTTATGTCCACATTGCTCTGGGATGACTAGGTCACTCACGAAGCCTTCTCATCAGGTCTGGGGCAGTGATTCAGGCCCTATTTTCTGCATCCTTGCCCTCCAACTCAGAAGGACCACCAGGGTAGAGAACATACTCCATCTCTTTGGAGTCTATGACAGAAAACGGACAGTAACATTCCTGAGCCTATGGGACTCTCAGGTTTTAACTGCAAGCTCTCAAATTTTTATGGGAGGAACTGCTAAAACTTGAATCCTGAGAAAGGCGGTCCAGCTCCTTGTGATTGCCTTTGTGGAGGCGCCAGGAGCACCCTGACCTCCCTCAAAGCGTAGAGGTGCTCCAATGGCTCTGCAGATTTTGCATCCAGTGAAGGATTACTTGTCTCACTTGTAGATGGAGGAGCAAGTGCAGTTCCCCAAAGAGAAACTGGCTTGACAACTACTAAAGAATGGCACAGATGTGAAGTGGGTCATAGCTCAGGGTCTTCAGAATCCTATTGGCAATATCACCCCTGCAGATAGGAAAATGTGTCCCAGGAATGGGAAGTGACTTGTCCAGATTGACACAGGTTTTCAAGGTGGAGCTACTTCTTCCTTTAATATTGAATTTCCCTATACAGCGCAGGAATCAGGATACCAGCACAGACAAGAGGACGATTCTTGTCATTATCATGGAAGTGACCTATGGACATGGACAGTCCCTGCTGAGCATCGACTGCCCACCCTAACAGGAGGCCGTCATCTGTTTTCTGCCCCAACACTTACTAGCTGGTGTTTGTCCTCAAGGCTGTGTCTTGGCACCAGATGGCTGCTGGAGGAGCAGCTGAACCATGTCACCATTCCAGGTTATGCTGCATGACCACGTAACTCCCATAATTTGACACATCACTACATGATTGCAAATGCCATTCTAGGTGGGTGTTGAGCTTGGAGAGACATGTTGATTCAGAATTTTTCCACCCTGTGGCTTCTCCATTCCTAGGACACCCATGCCTTCTGCATCTATTAGACCATGAAGAAATGTATGAGAGCATTTCTTTTTTTAAGTTGAACTTATTGGGGTGACACTGGTTAATAAAATTATAGGTTTCAGGTGCACAATTCTATAATGCACCATCTACATATTATATTGTGTGCTCACCACACCAATTTATGAGAGCATTTCATAAGCTAGGTTTTCACTGGCACCAATTTTCTTTTTCATTGGCAGCAAACGACACTGGCTTGTGGCCACAAGGAAGGCCAAGAGAGGCAGTTCAGTTGTGCTTCCTCAAAAGAGAAAAATGGATTTCGGTGGAGAGCTCAAGTTCTCTGCCACAGTGAGTAACTCATTGAGATTCATAATATTTTCCAAATCAGTAATGAGTATTTACCATATGCCAAGAACAGTACTAAGGGCTGAAATGCAATTTGACTGAGCATTTTTCCTTAGAGAAGCTCCACATCAAATGAAAACAATAAAACATGGTGTGAAGTGCCTGACATCCTGGGAGAAAATGATCGGATGGCTGTTGGTTAAGTCCATGTTCAAAGAAAAAAGGAGATCTGGGCTTGGCTGGCGTGACCCAGTGGTTGAGCATCGACCTATGAACCAGGAGGTCAGGGTTAGATTCCTGGTCAGGGCACATGCCCGGGTTGTGGGCTTGATCCCCAGTGTAGGGCATGGAGGCAGCCAGTCAATGATTCTCTCTTATTATTGATGTTTCTCTCTCCCCATCTCCCTTCCTCTCTGAAATCAATAAAAAAAATATTTAAAACAATTAAAAAAAAGAAAAAGTGAATCTGGTGGCTGAGGGAAGATGGCAGCAGGAAACATAGAAGCAGGTCACTCAGGTACAAGATTTTAGAACAAATACTATGCAGCAATGAAACATATATTTTGGAAAAAATAATAGGGATGGCATAATTGCTAATGTAAAGTGAAAAACAGACTAGGAATATAGGGTAATCCCATTTTTTAAAAAACTATGAATTTAGATGGCATTAGAGATATGTTGAGTTGTAATCTTCCAATTAAAAATATTGTCCTGTTGGTATGATCAGGAGGATTTTGTAATTATGTTTTGGTTATACTATTACTAGAGGCCCGGTGCATGGATTCATGCACCCGTGGGGTCCCTCTGCCTGGCCTGTGCCCTCTTGCAATCCGGGACCTCTCAGAGGATGTCGGATAGCTGGTTTTGGCCTGATCCTGTGCGTTGAGCATCTGTCCCCTGGTGGTCAGTGTGCATCACAGTGAGCATCTGTCCCCTGGTGGTCAGTGTGCATCACAGTGACCAGTAGACCGGTCATTTGGTCACAATATATATATATATATATGATTTTTTTTTCAAAGCAAGCGCACAGAGTGGTGAGGTAGACAAGTTATTTCCAACACTTTCTTTTTTCTATTTGTTGTGGTGGGACCCTGGGCATGACTCAGGTGCCCATAAAATAATCCCTGAAATACTGCACTCAACAACTGTCTTATGCTTTCTATGGTGAGAAATGCCAAGAAAATAACTTGCATTGGAATGTACCCCCATAAACATTAAATCTTACAGAATGTAATTTGATCTAAAAGCAAGCCTGAAAAGATGTGTCAGTTTTGTGTTAGCCTCTATTATTAACAGAACCATGAGTGAGCCCTGCATCACTCATGCCATTTCTCACTAAGCCACCAGGGGTCAGTGCGTGTCTGCTTGGAACTATAACAAAGCATAACCTCAAAGGTTTCTTTACTAGGTGGCTTTCTTTTTTTAAAAAAAAAAAATATTTTATAGATTTTTACAGAGAGGAAGGGAGAGGGATAGAGAGTTAGAAACATCGATGAGAGAGAAGCATCGATCAGCTGCCTCCTGCATACCCCCTACTGGGGATGTGCCCGCAACCAAGGTACATGCCCTTGACCAGAATCGAACCGGGGACCCTTCAGTCCGCAGGCTGGCACTCTATCCACTGAGCCAAACCGGTTAGGGCTAGGTGGCTTTCTTTATAACGTTTTCTGACATCAGAAGATTTATTTTTTATATTTTTAATTTTTATTTATTGAGATGGGGAGAGAGAAACATCAGTTTATTGTTCCACTTATTGATGCTTGATTTTTATATATAACCTGATCGGGGATCAGACAAACCCCCAATCTTGGAGAATTGGGACGACTCTAACCAACTGAGCTATCCGGCAAGGGCAATGTAAGATTTCTTGAGGAAATATTTACTTGCTTTTCTTCATTTATTTCATTTGGAAGCTAATGAGAATCTACCACCAGTACCAAATATAGGTTGAACCACTGAGCCAAAAATGTCCCCTGTGAGTAAAACAGACATGAAAAATAATGTGTTCAACCCTTGTCCTTGTCCATCTGTCTTTTTCACTATCTCTTCAGTCATGAATAATCTTCTGGGCAAAATAATATTGACCCTCTGTGTAACAAATTAGAGATAACTGTCCATTATGTGTCCACATCTTTGTGATAGGAATCTTTGAGTAGCAAGTGACCCACTCATAAGATTGTGAAAATGTCACTTGAAACTTGAAGAGACACGATGAATGACACGATGACCAGATCTTTGTGGAAGTCTGTCCAAGTGGGAGATCTTTTTTAAATATATTTTTATTGATTTCAGAGAGGAAGGGAGAGGAAGAGAGAGAGAGAAACATCAATGAGAGAGAATTATTGATCGGCTGCCTCCTGCACGTCCTCTACTGGGGATCAAGCCCACAACCCGGGCATATGCCCCTGACTGGAATCAAATCTGGGACCCTTCAGTCTGCAGGCTGACGCTCTATCCACTGAGCCAAACAAGCCAGGGCAAGTTGGAGATCTTTTCAGCACAGCCAAGGTTGGGTCCATACCAGCCGTGGGCAAACTACGGCCCGCGATCCGGATCCGGCCCGTTTGAAATGAATAAAAATAAAAAAAAAAAGACCGTACCCTTTTATGTAATGATGTTTACTTCACACAAACACTCCATCCATGCTTTTGTTCCGCCCTCCGGTCCAGTTTAAGAACCCATTGTGGCCCTCGAGTCAAAAAGTTTGCCCACCCCTGGTCCATACTGTCTACACTCTAAGCACTGAGTTTGCTTTGCCCTGGGAAATGTGAATTAATCCTTGATATCCTCAAAAAGCATGAGGGTCAGAAAAGGGAAAAGAGGTTATAATTGTTGTGGAAGAGAGATAAGGTTATGATTTTAATTACTTGGGACCCTGCCTATAGCAGGTCTCCTCTCTGTACGATAATTTCGTCACCGCTCAGCCATCTGAGAGCAGAGTCCACACCTTGGTTCTGGAATATTTCAGGCCCCTAGACCACCACCGGAGAGTGAAGATGTGACACATACCCCACAGGACACCTACTACATAAGGACACACTACCATGACTGGGAGATATAGCAGCTCTACCCAATACATAGACACAATCACAGGGAGGCTGTCAAAATAAGGAGAGAGAAACATGTCCCAAATGACTATCTACAACAATAAAAGAGAAACATGCAAATTAACCATCACTCCATCACTCTGCTACACCCACCAGCCAATCAGGATCGAGTATGCAAATTAACCCAACTAAGATGGCGGAGGCCACCGAGCTGGAGTGAGCAGGAGGCTTGGATTGACTCTGGTGATGGAGGAAGCCAAGCTTCCTGCTTGCCCTGGCTGGACCTGGGCTCCGCTTAAGGCTACAAAGTTTCAATTATAGAGATAATAAATCCCAGATACCCGCTTCCGGCCGGCTGTGCTCCGCTCAAGGAGGGGCTGGAGCCTGGGTTGCCAGGGC
>NW_005871692.1:185082-187571 GCF_000147115.1 Myotis lucifugus | reverse complement strand
TGAAACGGCCATCAGCCCCTCACCCAGGCTGGCCAGGCACCCCAGTGGGACCCCCCCCCCACCCTGAAGGGGCTGTGGGCAGCCTGAAAATGGCCCTCAGCCCCTCACCCAGGCTGACCACACCCCCATGGGGTGAGGATCCCTGCTGGGGGGCTTGGCCAGCCTGAAAACAGCCATCAGCCCCTCACCCAGGCTGGCCAGGCACCCCAGTGGGACCCCCACCATGATCCGGGACACCCTTCAGGGCAAACCAGCCGGCCCCCACCCGTGCACCAGACCTCTATCCTATATAATAAAAGGGTAATATGCAAATTTACCCTAACAGCAGAACGACTGGGAATGACTGGTCACTGTGACACACACTGACCACCAGGGGGCAGATGCTCAATGCAAAAGCTGCCCCCTGGTGGTCAGTACGCTCCCACAGGGGGAGCTCTGCTCAGCCACAAGCCAGCCTGCCAGTACAGAGGTGGTGGTGGGAGCCTCTCCTGCCTCCTCAGCAGTGCTAAGGATGTCCAACTGCAGCTTAGGCCTGCTCCCCACTGGCAAGTGGACATCCCCTGAGGGCTCCCAGGCTGCCAGAGGGATGTCTGACTGCCAGCTTAGGCCTGATCCCCCGGGGGAGTGGGCCTAAGCCAGCAGGTGGACATCCCCTGAGGGGTCCCAGACTGTGAGAGGGCACAGGCTGGGCTGAGGGACCCCCCGAGTGCACAAATTTTTGTGCGCCAGGCCTCTAGTCTTATATAATAAAAAGGTAATATGCAAATAGACCAAATGGCAGAACAACCGAACAACCAATCAAAGTGTAATATGCTAATGATATGCTAAGGCTGCTCAACTGCTTGCTATGACGTGTACTGATCACCAGGGGGCAGATGCTCCGACTGATAGGTTAGGTTGCTGCTGGGGTCTGGCCAATCAGGACTGAGAGAGATGGGCCAGACATGCCCTGAAGTCCTCCCGTGGTCCCTCCCTGGCCCGATCGTACACTGGTGGGGTCCTTCAGCCTGGCCTGTGCCCTCTCACAATCTGGGACCCCTCAGATGATGTCAGAGAGCCTGTTTCAGCCCCATCCTGCAGGCCAATCCCCTTGGGAGGGCACCAGACGCAGGGCTCATGGATGGTGAGCGCTGGTGTGGCAGCGCGAGCCTCTCCTAATTGGGACTGATTGGGTGCAAGCCCACGGCAGGCACAGTGGGGCTGGGATGAGCAAGAGTGGCAGGTAGGAGCTGCAGACGGCGTTGGACTGTGGGTTTTGGCCTTATCCCTGCAGGCCACCCAGAGGGACCCCACCCATGCACGAATTCGTGCACTGGGCCTCTAGTTTCCTCAATAATAAAATATAGATGATAGGCCTCTTCACAGGTTTGGTGAAACAATTTAAAGAAAAACAAAAACAAAATATATGTATACTAGAGGCCCCGGTGCACAAAAATTTGTGCACTGGAGGGGGGGGGGGCTTCAGCCCAGCTTTGCCCCCTATCACAATACTGGGGGAGCCCTCAGGGGATGTCCTACTTCCCTGCTCCCTTGCTCCCCCTTGGGGGAGTGGGCCTAAGCCTCAGTCTGGCTCCCTTTTTGGGAGGCGACCGGGCTGGTCAGGGGGAAGGCACCAGCCCCAACACCCCCGATGCTGCAGCCACTGCCAGTCACCACAGCCACCAAGGTGTTTTCATCAACACGGACTCCAGTCCCTTTACCGTGAAAAAATGACAACTTTCTTTAGGCATTTTCAAGATGTGTCTTTCATAGGATATGACGTTTCTTTATTATATTTTTTATCCTCACCTGAGGATATGTTTCCATTGATTTTTAGAGAATGTGGAAGAGAAAGTGAAAGACAGAGAGTAACATCAAAGTGAGAGGAACACTTTTATTGGTTGCCTCCTGCATGAGCCCTGACCTGGGCCCAGGCCAGGGAGGAGCCTGCAACCTAGGTACATGCCCTTAGTCAGAATTGAACCCAGACCCAGCAGTGGGCAGGCCGAGGCATTATCCACTGAGCAAAACCAGCTAAGACAGAATATGACATTTCTTAACCCTCCAGCAGCAGACCTTCCTTTTTTTCTCCAGGAGTGTGGTAAAAAATCCTAGATCACCTATGTGGATTCTTATTACCCAAGTTACTAAGAATATTACCAGTGGCATACAGGAAGCTAAGCCAATGAGCAATCAGAAAAGGTGTTTCCTCTGTAGTTCACACCAATTGCCGGCTTGGCCCCTCCCCAGGCCTAACGCCTCTGGCCGAGTCATTAGACCTGGGCAGGGGACCTCCAGCTCCCTCAATCGTTGGCTCAGCCCCTGCTCCCCATGATCGCTGGCTCTGCCCCTCTCCCCGCCATCGCCAGCTCCCCCCCTGCACCCTGCAATCGCTGGCTCCGTCCCTGCACAGGCCTAATGCCTCTGGCCAAGGCCTTAGGTCTGGGCAGGGGACCCTCAGCTCCCACCATCGCTGGCTCCGCTGCTGCTACCGCCAATTGCTGGAACTG
>NW_005871692.1:183678-184504 GCF_000147115.1 Myotis lucifugus | reverse complement strand
TGCTGGAACCGCCTCTGCCCAGACCTAACACCTCTGGCCGGGGCATTAGGCCTGGGCAGGGGACCCCCAGCTCTCTGCGATCTCCCGCTCCACCCCTGCCCAGGCCTAATACCTGTGGCCCAGGCATTAGGCATGGGCAGGGGACCGCCAGCTCCCACCATCACCGGCTCCGCCTCTGCTACCTGTGATCACTGGCACCGCCACTGCCCAGGCATAATGCTTGTGGCCCAGGCATTAGGCCTGGGCAGGGTACCCCCAGCTCCCCACGATCGCCAACTCGGTCCCTGCTCCCTGTGATTGCCGGCTCCGCCCCTGCCCAGGCCCTAATGCCTCTCACTGAGGGCATTACGCCAGGGCAGGGGGACCCCCAGCTCCCCACCTTTGGCCGGCTCCCGCCCCCCTGCCTACTCGTGATCACTGGCACCGCCCCCTGCCCAGACCTAACACCTCTGGCCAAGGAGTTACGCCTGGGTAGGGGGACCCCCCAGCTGCCCACGATCGCTGACTCCGGCCCTGGCCCCGGCCTAACGCTTTTGGCCAAGGGATTAGGCCTTGGGCAGGGGACCCCCCAGGCCCCCGCGATCTCCCGTTCTGCCCCTGCCTAGGCGTTAGGCCTGGGCGGGGGACCCCCAGCTGCCCACGATCGGTGACTCCGCCCCCTGTTCCCCGCGATTCCTGGTCCGCGACTTGCCCAGGCTTAATGCTTCTTGACAAGGATTAAGGCCTGGCAGAGGACCCAGCACAGAACATCGCGGGTCCGCGTCTACCCAGACCTAATACCTTTGGCCAAGGTGTTAGGCTTGGCAGGGGGACCCCCAGCTCCCTA
>NW_005871692.1:172151-183578 GCF_000147115.1 Myotis lucifugus | reverse complement strand
CGGCAGCGGCAGGCGGCTTCTTCCGTCCTTCCCCTTTTGCCTCCCAGCATTGCGCCTATGTATGCAAAGTAACCGCCATCTTAGTGGCAGTTAATTTGCATATCGCCCTGATTAGCCAATGGGAAAGGTAGCGAAGTTATGGTTAATTACCATGTTTGTCTATTATTAGATAGGATATTTAGAATATGGACCTGGCATACAGTAGCACTCAATAAATATTTTCTACCATCCCCAAACTTGTCCTCCCAAATCTTGAGTTTATTCTTGGTGCTTTGGTAGGTTTTTTAATTGTTGCCATTGGTTAGTGTCTGTCTTTCCCACTAGACTCTAAATTCCAAGCAAGTAGAAATTATGCCTATTTAATTCACCTTTTAGCCAAGGTGCCTATTCTGGCTGGCAAATAAACATTAATAGAGTGCATGTTTCCTAAAAACCAAAACCAAAATAATAATAATAAAAAAACCCCTTCCTTTTAGTAACAATACAACAAGAAACTTGCTGGAGTTTTAGCTTTTGATACGGATCCAACTTCAAATGGTCTCTAATCTTATGGAATAAAGTTCAGAAAACTGAGGTTTGCAGTCCAATAATGGAAAACCCTGGGCTCTTGAGAGAGATAAAAGGAAAATACATGCTAACTTACATGGGGCGTAAAGGTTAGAAGGAAAGATTTTATTCAACAGATTCTATTTGTGAACAAATTATGGCAAATACTGGAGGAAAAAATTCCTTTGTGGTTTTCTAGATACTGTTGGTAGGCTCAATAAATACTGATGGGGGCCATTTCAGGACAGTTTTGCAAAATGTGCTTGGCATACTGGATGGTACACAAGATGATTTTACCTAGTGCATGGATACACTTGTTTCAATATTCAAGTTGAATATTTAAAAAATATATATGCAGAAAAAAATATAAGTAGCACATCATATTTTTTTTATAAAAAATTGATTCTGGAGAGAGAGTAAGGGAAAGGGAAAGAAAAACATTGATGTAAGAAAGAAACATCGATTGGTTGCTTCCTGCATGCACCTCAACTGGGGACCAAACCCACAACCTAGATATGTGCCCTGACCTGGAATCAAACCTGAGACCTTTCAGTGCATGGGATGATGCTCAAACAACCGAGCCACAGCGGCCAGGGTGCACATCACATTCTTAATTTCGCAGATATAATTGTCAAGAAAAGTTAAAAAGCTCAGCCGGTGCGGCTCAGTGGTTGAGTGTTGACTTATGAACCAGGAGGTCACGGTTCGACTCCCTGTCAGGCACACATGCCTGGGTTGCAGGCTCTATCCCCATAGGGGGCATGCAGGAGGCATGATTCTCTCTCATCATTGATGTTTCTATCTCTCTCTCCCTCTCCCTTCTTCTCTGAAATCAATGAAAATATATTAAAAAAACAACAACTGTGTTTTGTGTACTCACAAATGTAACCTATTTTTGCCCAACCCTGTATATAAAAACTAACCAATGGTGTCAAGATATTCGATTTGATGAATAATTACAATAGTCACATTCCCAAAATCTATATAAACAACCTAAAGAATTACTCTTAAAATCATGCTAGACCAAAACTGCCTGGAATAGATTAGGTGCAATGTATACTAAGACATATATACAACTCTCTAGTATAAAAATTTTCAAAAACCCATGGATAATATAATCTATATATAGAAAAGCCTAGTTCGTCTGACCAGTAGCTATGATGTGCACTGACCACCAGCGGGCAGATGCTCAATGCAGGAGCTGCCCCGGGGTGGTCAGTGCACTCCCACAGCAGGAGCGCTGCTCAGCTGACTGATGGGTACCAGATGGTGAGCTCACGCGAGTCTCTCCCATGGACACTCCCCCTGCACCCCCTCTCCCATCCAGACTGGGACCAGGATTGGGAATGACTGGGTGAGAGCCTGTGGCCGCTTCTCCGTCATGGGCACGCCGGTATCGCCCTAGGACGGGCGCGTGGAGACCACAGTGGAGCAGCAGTGAGCCTACTGAACAGCAGGGCTGGGAAGAGCAGGAGCGATGTGGCTCCCGACCTGGGCTCAGGCTCCTCCCCAGCCGCCTGCCACTTCGTGCACTACTACATCCCTTGGGGGATGTTGGACTGCCGGTTTCAGCCTGATCCCTGCAGGCCAGGCTGAGGGACCCCACCAGTACATGAATCCGTGCACCGGGCCTCTAGTAATTTATATTTATAAAAAATAGCCATATATATAAACATTGTTATAAAGAACAAAACAAACTCAGAAAAAAGTAATCAGAGTATTACTTCCTATACATAAGGCAACTAATGCCCCAGTACCTCAAAGTCCTTTATGAAAGGAGATAGCTTAATAAGTTCTAGGTTCAGGGTTTTTTTGTATTACTTTTTTTTCTTCTTTTTCTTTTCATCTACTTCCATTTTAAGCTTAACTTCTTCAGCTGTGAGAGCTCCCAGTTTCTTATTCTTTGCTTTCTTAACCTTTTCCTTGATGGCAGCCACGTCAATTTTAGTTTCAGTAGAAGCTAGACAAATAAAAACACAATATGTTTAATTCTTTAGATTTTACCAAATAAAATATAAAGAATATGTATTTAGTACAATAATTTCAGAATATTTTTATAATTGGAAGGTCATGTTATAAAATATAAAACACCTGCCATATGCCTAAAGGAAAATTAGAAATTTCTTTAAGAGAGAAAAAAACAACAACTTTAAAAACACATTAGTGAAAGTATACGTGAAAATGGCATTAGAGTTTAGCTATGTGAACCAATTACTGGATTCAACTGGATTCAACTATATTAAAACTACATTCCTCGCCACCTCCCCCCCCCACCCCCCTTCAATCATACTTCAAGTTAGATTATTTTTACTTATATTCTTTTCCACATTTTGGAACTTTACAGCATTCATTAATATGCAAATTTTCCACCTTACTTGTTAAAATAATTTAGAATTATATTTCATGAAGAATATTATGTCATCCTTCCAACTTCTATAATTTTAATTAATTAATCATGAAGTTATAAGTCAAAATCATCTCTAATATCACATAAAAACTTAAAGCTTTCCCAATGTTAGTTCAATGAATGACTAGTATTATTTTGTTGGTGTCCTTTGGGTGAAGATAATGAAAAATCCATGGTAACAATAGAATCAAACGTAAGCTACAGATCACATGAGAGAAGAAAATCACAACCTCTGCTGAGCTGTTTTTGAAAGGCGTGATAGCAGAGCTCAGGGATCTCTCGGAAGAGTCACTCTCTGATTTATATCTTTCAAACAAAAGGTCCTTCCCAAGCACATCCAGAGCCAGGAGAGGACTATCAGTGCGGGTACTTACACGGGGAATAGCTGTTACCAAAGTACAATTACCCCAGTCGTTTCCTGTCCCTGGGATTAGTGATTAATGACATGCTAAGTGAATTAACAGCAGATATGGTTATTTCCTTACTTAACACTCAAATTTAGGTCAATTCACTAAGGGTTTACTTTTCAGATAACAGACTTTTACATCACACCAAGAATTGGAAAACAAGCTTTACCTTCCTTAGGTTTCAAAACTGGCTTTTCTTTAGGTGGAATGAAAGCTTTGTTTCTTTCCTCTTGTCTCTTACTGAGAGCTTCTGCTTGTTTAGCCTATGTTAGTAATAAAACATACATTAGTGAAACACAATTTATAGCTAATTAAGAATTCAAGTTTCTATGAACTTTGTTATTAATGTTGTGAGCTAAACACAGTCTTACCTTTATTGCTTCCATTTTCTGTCGCTTCTTTTGACTTGCCTTCAGAAAGTATTCACCACTAGCCAATTCTTTATCAATCTGTTGAAATCAGTATTTACAATTACTTCAGAAATAATGTAGATGAAAGTCATTTTCTAAGGAAGAAATGTCACGAGGTAAAGACAGAGGCTCAAAAATCTATGATTAATTCATAAAGGGAATGAAAAAAAAGAAGGAAACGTACTCTAAGTTGAAGGAAATATGTCCACAAAAGCATGGAGGTAGGAAAGCAGGTGATGTGTTCAAGGAATACACAAGAGACTGCTTTAAGGAGGGTGGGAGGTCAATAATTCAGAAAAGTGTAATAGGAAACTGGAAAAATAGTTTGAGGAAGGTTGAAGAAACTTGAATGTCAGGTGAAGGAGGTGGGACATGTTTCCCTCTCAATCCTCACCAGATGACATGCATATAGAGAGGAAAGTAATGGTAGGAGAGAAAGAGAGAGAGAGAGAAAGAGAGAGAGAGAGAGAGAGAGAGAGAGAGAGAGAGAGAGAGAGAGAGAGAGAAGAAATACGCTCCCCAACTGGAGATCAAACCCACAACTCGGGTATGGGCCCTGAGTGAGAATCGAACCGGCAACCTTTCGGTGCAGGGGACCACACTCAACCAACTCAAACACTCAGGCCAGGCCCGAGCAGCATTTTTTAAAGTACAGAAGAATAGAGAAGAGATAGAAACCTGGAATAAAGGGTAGTGGCATGCAAAAGAAAAAGCAAGATTGTCAGAATTTGGTGACTAAAACACTAAGTAGAGAAAGCCACGGCTCATTCATTCACTATATAGTTGACATTGATAATTTATCTGCCTTGCATGTACATAGCATTATTATATCTAAGGCAATGTTCTAAATTCTTTACAGATGAAAGCGCTTTACAACTACTAATTCATTTAATCCTCGTTAACAATTCTTTGAAATAGGTGTTATCATTATCTCCATTTAAATAAATTTTTAGCAAATAAGTGGTAGAATAAATCAATTGGGACTGTTGAGTCACTGTTTACAGGTGTAGGGGAAAAAGATAAGACAATTACTAACTATAGGACAGGGCTATAAGAAGTACAGCAGGTGGCCCGGCTAGCGTGGCCCAGTGGTTGAGTGTTGACCTATGAATCAAGAGGTCATGGTTCGATTCCTGGTCAGGGCACATGCCCGGGTTGTGGGCGCAATTCCCAGTAGGGGACCTGCAGGAGGCAGCCAATGATTCTCTCATCACTGATGTTTCTATCTCTCTCTCTCCCTCTCCCTTTGTCTTTGAAATAAATAAAAATATTTTTTAAAAAGTTAAAAGAAAAAGAAAGAAGTACAGCAGGTGTTATGGAACATGGTTTAGTATCTGGATCACTCCACTTTCCCCCAACTATCAGTTTCTTTCTGGCTTCCCTTTCTTCCTTTCCCCGAGGAAACCTCATGATCCAGCACTTCCACTGTTTTTTCACCATGATGACCATCATCCTTTCTTCCCTCTGACCTTTCATCAAACCTTACCTGAAAAACTTCAAACACAAGGATGTGGAGGAGGAAGACAGTACCCAGAAAGGGATAGGTTAACATGCTGAGCCTAAAGAACTAGCAGAAAGGGAAGAGTTTCCAAGGGAGGGAATAATGAAGCAAGAACCCTCAAGAGATAGGTGAAAAGAGAATTAAAAGAGCAGGTAAAGAAAGAATTGATACACATGGGAAAATGTAGGTGAGAAAAAAGGAAGTTGAAAGAGTTCTTGCCTGGTGGTCTCAAATATTTCAGTAAAATAAAATTAAATGACATCTACTAGGAGTGGGAGAGTGCCTAGAAAATTAAGAGGATTCACAGAACTACCAGACAATACTGAGGACCTATCTGAGGTTGGAAACATACATTTAGAGTGGATATAATCCGAAGTTATGACTTCTTCCACCTATGTGTAGTAGCCACATTATGAAAAAGAAGTCATAGAAGGAAAAAGGAGCATGAAAGAAAACAATGGGCAAGATGGAAAAGGACATTTCGGAAAGGAAACCAGAAGACAGTTGACAAAATGAGAGTTACTCTAACTTAGAAAAAGGAGAGCTATTAGAGTAGAATTTAAGATTTCAAAACTGGAGCAGTCATATATCTTATGGTCATAGGAATGATGCTGAAGTAGAGTAGAGAGCATTTTGAGCTAAATTGTTGAATTTTTTATCCATGGAACATTTACAGCGGCTCCAGGGACATGGGTAACACCAACCACCTTGATATAGTTTACACTCACAGTATGAAGCCCCCACCCCATGAACTTTGCTCAAAATAAACCTATTTACACTTACCTTCAGTTTCTTATATCTCTACATAACTCAAACACATATTAACACAGCAATTCCACCTAAAATACCCTCAATAAAGTTTCTTACAAAATTGATAACAGTTTCTCCAGCATGTAAAGAAATTCATGTTGCATGTAATGAAATTCAACATTTAATACTTACCTGACTTTCTGGTTGTGGTGGTGGGAATGGTGTATATTCTTTCTTAACAGTTTTTTTCTTTGGTTCCTTGCGTTTATTCACATTTTTGTGCTTGAACTGTGGCAAAAATCTTTCCCAACTTTGTGATCTTAATTCAGAATCTTTTGCCAACTCTCGTTTAATCATTAAGGTCTTTAGTCATGCAATATACAAACAAGGTAAAAATGTTAATTTCAGATGTCATACATTTGTTAAATTAAGACATCATAAATATTGTTCTTATACATAGATCTTAGACTCTTAGGTAGGATTAAACTAATTCCATAAAGAAAAGAATATGTAATCTCAATTTTTAACCAAGCATAAGAAAATTAGATTAAGAAATTTCAAAATTATTAAAATAAATTGAGATGAAAGAGACTAATTCAGCTTTTCAACCATTATTTCTTTAAACCTTAAAATGTAACTTAATAGCAGGGAGAATCCTTAATAATGTTCCCTGAAAGCAGGAAGCTTTCAGTAGCACATGAAATATCACAGGGGAAAAAGCAAACCTTCTCATGATCGGACAAAACTAATATTCTCACATTTCCACCACTCCATTTGAATTTTATAGACACTGGAACACAGGAGGATGCAAACCAGGCATCAGATGCATAACTAGCTCTCTTTATCTTTAATGTCCCAATGTAACTGAAAACTGTTCTTTCATGTCAATCTAAAAAGAGACTTTTAAACTTAACTTCACCAAATTTAACTGGACTGCTCAACAAATACTCATCAAAAATAAAATAGCTCATTATAGCATGGTTACATTTCCAAGAACTGTCTTGAACTTTGTGCACACAGGGATATAACATCTCTCTCAAAAGGCTAACATACAAAACAGATAAAGCAGAGCTATTTTGGGTAAGCTAAATAATTTGAGTATTAAGTCCTCTTCTCCCCCAAAGATTTTATTGCAATCTAAAATATCCGAGGCATTATTTAATAGAAAAAGGCATAATTCTGAGAGCACTTCTTTAAATATAAAGATGGGCTCACAACCTAAGAAATAGGATTGATATAATCTATGACAAATTCTGTGAAGCCTTTCTTGATTTAGATCTCTATAATACACAAGGGGCCTAGTGCATGAATTCATGCATCTTGAAAGGAACTGTGGGCTGTGAGGCTGCCATGGGCATAGGGGCGGGTCTTGGCCCCTCCTGCCACGGCCCCCAGTCCCCTGCCTGCCTGCAACCCTGCTCCCGCAGCCACCGCTGCTCCCACGGGCTGACGGCGCCGGCCCCACTCGCACTGGCTGACAGCATGGAGTGATTGGAGCCAGTGCCAGCAGCGGGTGCAAGCGGGGCCGGCGCCATCAGTAGGTGCATGCAGCGGGCTGTTGCCCCAATTGCCCCTCAGGAGCAGGGGGAGGTGGAGAAACCCTCAGGGGCAACTAGGGCCGGCAGCCACTGCTTGCACTTGCTGACGGTGCCGAGCAATCGTGACAGGTGCCGGGCACTGGCAGCAGGTGTGAGCAGTGGCTCTGGCTGTGGGTGCGAGCGGGGGCCATTGCTGGCAGTGAGTGCGAACGGGGCCGGCAGTGGGTGTGAATGGCAGCT
Source organism: Myotis lucifugus (assembly GCF_000147115.1). Classification (NCBI taxonomy): domain Eukaryota; kingdom Metazoa; phylum Chordata; class Mammalia; order Chiroptera; family Vespertilionidae; genus Myotis; species Myotis lucifugus. Next base: position 175,779 of record NW_005871692.1, on the reverse strand, counting down.
GCTGGCCCTAATCGCCTCTCAGGAGTAGGGGGAGGTGGAGCAGCCCTAGGGGCGATCAGGGCTGGCAGCCGCTGCTCGCATGTGGGTCAGCGCTGGGCGCCGGCGTTGGCAGTGGATGTGAGTGGGGCCAGCGTCAGCAGCAGGTGCGAGTGCCCTGCGGGACCACGGCATGTGGGAGCAAAGTATTTTCAGTAACCACCAGAGGCTCGCCCCAAAGATAGCGACAGGCGCCCCACCTTGGTCTGGTGCCCCTGCTAACCTGCTCCACCATCCCACCGTGGCCAACGCCCGCCATGTTCTGCGCTCTGCCACCTGCTGCCGACTCTTGCCATGTTCTGTGTGTGCCCCCTGGTGGTTAGCGCACGTCATAGCGACCAGTTGTTCTGTTTAGTCTATTTGCATATTAGGGATATATATATATATTAGTGTCCCTGTCAATACTGGACTCTACAGAGACCCAAGCTTTTAAGGAAGTAACTTGAGGATGGGGTAGAGTTGAGTGGGTTGAATTCTACCTCTAATTTACCCAAAATATCTCTACTTTATCTGTTTCGTCTATTCAACTTTTATAAAAATTTATTTCAAGAAAGTTTTCTGTAGCTAAAAGAAGTCTGGCAATCACTGTTACAGGAATATATAACACTCACTTTAATATTATAAATTGGATGAATATTCTTCATAGTATCTAGGACTACTTTTCGAACCTGAAATTTGCAAAGAAAAATGTATTAGTCATTTATAAGTATCTTAATGAACCAGGTAGAAAGGAATTACTATATTGCAAAATATCCTACAAACCAGACAATGGCTGCCAAATTGAATAGTTCCTTCAATTGTTCTTAGTGGCTGCTAGATCTTTCATAATAGTTACCCCTGGCTACAGTGACATTACTCATTTGTACTGTGAAAACGTGACATATTGAACAAGTGTAACACTCTGCAACTGTGATTTAGGGGGGAGATGGATTCAGAGTCAGAAAATGTAGGCTCAAATAATGGGACTGCCACTTTATTTGGGAAAGACACTTAATTTTCCTGTTCCAGCTTTCTCATTTGCCATGTGGAAATGAAGATACCTCAAGGGTCTGTGGTAAGAACTGAATAACATATTTACACTTTATAGAATTACAAAGTATTCAATGTATTTTAGTTATTATTGCCCCATGAGAAAAAGGTAGATCATTTCTAGGAATGAGGTCCAAGAAAGTTCTATTAAGGCCCTGGAAAGGAAGAAGCAAGACCTCACAGCCAGATCCAGATAACAGTATAAAAGGGAGTCAATTGGAACAGTATCTGCTCAACAGATTTCCTCATAACAAGTTAAAATAAATGTTCATGAAAACATTATAATAAATCCAAACAAAAGAAATGTATCATAAAGGAAAATTTGAGTTTGATCTCGACCGACTGTATACGTTTCTGCAAATAACAACATGTGTTCAATTCCCTAATATTTGAGCACATGTAACTACATCATGTTTCTCATATGTGCTACAGACTAAGAGCTTAAATATCCATTTAAAATTTGGTTTCAGAGAGAAAGGGAGAGGGAGAGAGAGATAAACATCAATGATAAGAATCATTGTTTGGCTGCCTCCTGCACACCCCCCATTGAGGGGTATCGAGCCCGCAACCCGGGCACGTGCCCCCGGCCGGAATCGAACCTGGGACCCTTTGGTCCACAGGCCGACGCACTATTCACTGAGCCAAACCGGCCGGGACCCATTTAGAATTTGTAGTGGAAGGAGCGATGGTGTGAAGACCTAATTGAGATGTGTGTAACTGTCAAAGGACACTAATATGTTAGTGTCCAGGAGCGATGACTCCCTCAAATTCCATGAAGTACAACGTATTTACTAATGGAAAATCAAACAAAGCACATCCTAAAACAATACAATAATCATAAAACAATATATTATAATCACATTATTTAATTTGTTCTCTGCTGAAAATTAAGATATTAAGTCTCACCTCTTTTAAGCCACTAAAAGGTCCAATGGCTGAAACCGTGTTTCCCTGAACCATAATGTAACAGTTTGTTAAGAGTTCCAATGCCTACATCAAAGAACAGTAAGTTGAAATTCAGTTGAAATACACTGAAAAACTAATGACAAAAACAGATACTCAAGTTTTCTACTGGTAAAAAGTACCTTTAATGTAGATCCTTTGGGACCAATAAGCCGTTGTCTTCTTTTTACAAACCTTTCTTTATTTCTTACTAAAGAACCTATTTTAATGATGTCGCATGCAATATCATCCTGAAGAATTCGTACTGCCTTTTGAAAACATAAAGAAAATATTCTTTACAAATACATTTCTTTTCAAAGTCTACACTGATATCTAAGCAGAATAATGAAAACTCTACAGAGGGAGGGTGGGGGGGAGTAAGGGACACAGAGAGGGAGGGAGGGAAGGAAAGAGGGAAGAACGGGTGGGTGGATACAGTGCTGTGTTATCTCTAATGGCACAAATAAAGCAGAATCTCTGTAACTGTAAGTTTACCTGTTCAAATGAAACACTCCTTGCTAGTAGTTTTATTAGGTCTCTGGCCCTAATGATGATGTATGGATCAAAAGTCTTCTTTGTTGTACAAACAGTCATGCTGCCCTCGATCAGGTCCAGGGTTGCATTAACATGCTACAAAAAAGGAAAGAGCAAACAGGCAGCTGCCTAAAAATGAATTCAGCTTTAGATACTCATATAACCTACCCTAATCTAACCATTAATTACTATGAATTAATCTCTCTAAAATTCTATCAACTCCCTCCTTGAAGAAGCTGGGTAATTAATAAAAGAATGCTTGATTACTTTCATACTTCAAAGAATATAGAAACTCAGGCAACTGAAACCATTTATACTTACTGGGGTTTAGAATACTTTGTACTTAGTGGAATAAAGATAATCTCTAGTTTAAAAAATACCTATCAATCCAAATGAGGCCATACTTATATTCACATGCTATTTTCTAACATATGAGCATATTTTGAAGAATAGGTAAAAAAGTGAGTGATGAACTATTCAACATAAGGCTGGGTCTGTATGAGTTTATGAGAGAGAGAGAAAGAGAGAGAGAGAGAGACCAATCCCAGATGCAGATAGCTATGAAATATTGCTTGCAGTTTGCTGAGTCACCCTCATACTTAATGGGCACAAATGAGTCCAGAGCAGTCCCTCAGTTTGAGAAATATATTTCATGTCACAACCTAGTACACATACATATCCTATCTAATAAAAGACAAAAGGGTAATTGACCGTACCTTCGCTACGCTTCCCATTGGCTAATCAACGTGATATGCAAATTAACCACCAACAAAGATGCTGAAGCGAGCAGGAGGCTTGCTTGCTCCAGTGATGGAGGAAGCCAAGGTTCCCCGCCTGCCCCGCTCTGAGCTCCAAAAGCAATGAAGTTTCAATTATAGAAGCTAAACAAATCCCAGATACCTGCTTTCAGCAGGCCGTGGCCTCAGAGCTGCAGCGAGCAGGAGCCAGCTCTCAGCTCCAGTGACAGCAACAAAGTTTCAATTATAGAAGGTAAATAAATCCCAGAATAAAAAAAAAAGAAAAAGAGGAGAGGCTGGAGCTTCAGTCGCCCGCCAGCCTGAAACGGCCTCAGCCCTCACCAGACTGG
>NW_005871692.1:169033-171591 GCF_000147115.1 Myotis lucifugus | reverse complement strand
GTGGGGTCCTTTGGCCTGGCCTGCGCCCTCTGCAATCTGGGACCCTTGGGGGATGTTGGAGAGCCGGTTTCAGCCCGATCCCACAGGCCAGGATGAGGGACCCTACTGGTGCACGAATTCGTGCACTGGGCCTCTAGTATACACTTAAAATGAATCAAAATATTCATAAAATCATCCTTACCACATGTGACACATTCATATTTTAAAGACTCCTTATGTCCACTAAATTGACTTCTGGATCCGCTAATCGGATTCAGGCCACGTTTGAAATAACACATACTTCACTCTAGGGGCATGGCAGCAGCAACAAATAGGCAAAAGATGGCACATCCACATCTTTCATTTAAAATGAAAATTAAGCAATTAGACAGAAACATGCCCAACTCAAACTGTGCAGGTTTGTGAAAACCACCATAGTACAGAATAGGCATTCTGAAACTTGGAGTTCACAGAGGAGTTTCAGACAGTCCATCAAATCCCTACAATTTTAAAGGTATGTGTATTTTTCAGTAATCTATTATTCACAAAATTAAAAACACATGTATTACAAGAATAAAGCTTATGTAGGCTGTTTAAAATACCAAAGGAGCCCTAACCGGTTTGGCTCAGTGGATGGAGCGTCAGCCTGCGTACTGAGGGGTCCCAGGTTCGATTCCGGTCAAGGGCATGTACCTTGGTTGTGGGCACATCCCCAGTGGGGAGCGTGCAGGAGACAGCTGATCGATGTTTCTCTCTCATCGATGTTTCTAACTCTCTATTCCTCTCCCTTCTCCTCTGTAAAAAAATCAATAAAATATATATCTAAAATACCAAAGGAACCAAATTAGTCAATTATGCTGGCACCTTAAAAAAATCCATCAGCACACATACATTTACTTAAAAGTCAAGGTATAAGCAGGAGCAAAATCTCAAAGAAATATATAAAATATGCATACATGTTCATTCAAGGCTTTTTGAACCAAGGGCCAGCACTCTTTCAAGTAAGCTTCTCTATATTTTGGGAACAAAGTTGCAAAACTGCTTTCCTCCAAGAGTCCTCTGGGATTGTCCTCTTTGGAAAAAGCTGGTTCCTTCCAACCATCAGGAACAGTGAGGAGTTCTGATTCATCTACAGGAAAAACAAAACAAAACACACATCAGATTTTAGCCCACTTTTGGACATTTATATGCATAGTAGGGTCTGTAGGTGTGGCCGGCAATCGGGGCTGATGGGGGCCTTCCTTTGTTCCATGCTGTCCCCTGGTGGTCAGCGCACATCATAGTGAGCGATCGAACTCCCGAGGGGACACTTTGCATTTTAGCCTTTTATATATAGATAAGCAACCTTTCAAATTTTATGCAAGTGAAGTCTAAGTAAGTGTATATATGTATATACTATATTTGCATATCTGTGTATGTACATAAAATTTTTAAAAGCTGATACTCTGGTGTACACTTTCAGTTAATAATCACTGGTATAAGGTTTTAGTGTTTCCAAAGAGTTATTTCTGTATACCCTTCATGATAACCATGAAAGGTAGGAAGAACCAGCATAATTTTTCCCATTTCATAAAAGACATTCAGACCAAAAAGATTAGTGACTTGCTTAAGGGGACATAAAGGTCTCCTTTCATCAGAACAAAATGCCTCTGAAGGGCCATAAATTATCTCCCATAGCATTTATTAAAACTCTTGGTCCTGGATTTTAGGAACCTCTTAAATCCAACAGCTATAACTTACATTAGTACTATTCAAAGGTACGATACATAGGCCTGCAGCAGGAGCATAAGCTGCGAGTGTGTTAGAAATGTAATTCTTGCCCTAGCCGGTTTGGGATAGAGCGTTGGCCTGTGGACTGAAGGGTCCCAGGTTTGATTGTGGCCAAGGGAACATATCCGGGTTGCAGGCTCGATCCCCAGTGGGGGGTGGGGGGCGTGCAAGAGGCAGCCAATCAATGATTCTCTCTCATCATTGATGTTTCTATCTCTCCCTCTACCTTCCTCTCTGAAATCAATAAAAATATATTAAAAAAAAAAGAAAGAAATGTAATTCCTGGCCTCCACCCCAGACCTACTGAATCTGAAGCTCTGGGCTGAGGCACAAGAATCTTTGTTTTACAATCTTATCAGGAGATTCTTCTGCAGAAGTAGGTCTTGATAATCCATGTTATCCACCCCAGTGAGGTACACCTGCTTTCTGCTTCTTATACTTGGCTGTTTCTGGATGAAATCACAGAGAATTAGCTAATCTTCATATATCGTTCACTTCCCAATATCCTTAATAAAAGCTTGAAATGAACAATTGTCATTATTTAAAATGCACATCTGACCAAGTCCTTCCCAATTTAAACACTTCAATGGCAATGAATTTAAAATACATAGAAGTTTCACAACAGAGGAAGTTAATACAAATAGCCTTAAAACATGTGAAAAGATGTGCAACCTCATTAGTAATAAGAAAAGTTCAAAATAAAAACCAATTGATACCATTTCATACTTACAAGATGACAGAAATTCATAATTCAGATAATACCAAAGTGTTAGTTACTGTGGATATAGAGCTAAGAGAACTCTCACCCT
>NW_005871692.1:146863-168434 GCF_000147115.1 Myotis lucifugus | reverse complement strand
GGCTCAGTGGATAGAGCATTGGCCCGCAGACTGCAGGTTACCAGGCCCCATTCAGGTCAAGGGCACATATCTCAGTTGCAGGCTCAATCCCCAGCCCTGGTCAGGGTGCACGCGGGAGGCAATCAATCGATGTGTCTCTCTCTACCTCCCTTCCACTCTCTCTAAATATCAATGGGAAAATATCCTTGCATGAGGATTTAAAAAAAGAAGAAAGGCATCTTTAGCAACTACAAGTTGAAACTAGTACGAAATGACTGACTAGAAGAACCTATACAGTGAGAAAAAAAATTTTTTTTGAAACCTATAGACGGGAGGGTATATCAGCCTGAGACCCCCACCCAATTTGCTTTTCAGATTAGCTGCCCACCTGCACTTCTTAAGCCAGATGTATAGGTTTGCTTGCTTTGCTTCTTTATCAAAGGTGCATGCTTTAATAAGTTGGCTTTTCACAATGCAGTCAAGGTCCCTTGTACACATTCATTTTTAAGAGAAGACAAGGATGGAGGCTGTTCCCAGTGGGAGCTGTCCGGGAACACCTCTCTGGTGCTGGTGAGAGGTGCCTCTAACAGCACCACCTGCACAGACCCTACACTTCCAGGATTCCAATCCCGTGTACACAACCTAGAGAAACTCTTGAACATGTAAAGCCAGAGATGTGTATAAACATGTCTATAGCAGCACTGTTTATAACAGCACACAATGGGAACAATGCAAATGTCTATCAATGGGAGAATGAATATATAAATTATTATTATTTTTTAAAATATATTTTTTTTATTGATTTCAGAGAGGAAGGGAGAGGGAGAGAGAGATAGAAACATCAATGATGAGAGAGAATCATTGATCAGCTGCCTCCTGTAAAGCCCCCTACTGAGGATTGAGCCTGCAATCCAGGCATGTGCCCTTGACTGGAATCGAACCTGGGACCCTTCAGTCTACAGCTTGACGCTCTATCCACTGAGCAAAACCAGCTACGGCGAAATATAAATGAGCATATATTCATACAAGTGAACCTCATAGCAGGAGGGAAACATACAGCTTCAAGTATAGCCCTGATTAAATAACAAAAACAAAGTTAAGCCTAAGATGCAGGACACAGAACCATGCCCACAGTCCTCCCAGTCACATAAAATTAAAATGTAGGCAAAAGTAAATCGCTTTGTGCATAGCTGGGAAAGACTATGAAGAAAAAGCACAGAATGATCAACTCGATTTAGAACAGTTACTTCAAGTCTCAAAGAAAAAGAGTGTGTTCTGAGAGGAGCTTGCAGGGGGCTTTTCGGGTTTCACAGTGTTTTATTCTGCTCAATGGTCTGAGCGCTCCTTTCTCACGTGTTGGCTTTAAGCTGTACATGCACCATACTCCACTGTGTACACTCCTAATTAAGAGAACAAAACACCGTTTATACCTTTCTAATGACTTCAGAATGAGAGTTCAAGGTTTTTAACATTGCCCATAAGAATGGTTTCTGAGGTCCTGGGCTATTTCTCTAGCCTCTCTTCCTGGCATTCATACTGACGAAAATGGATAAAACCAGAATAAAACAAGACGGCAATTTAAAAGCAAGGCAGTCTAAAGGGGAGGAGCCGTGTCGTCTAATATTTTAACAATTTGATAAACAACAATAATAAATGATGCAAATAACACATGATGCAAAATTTCTTGAGGAGCTCACACACTAGCATTCAGGACACGCCAGACATCTCCTCATCTGTCTCACCCCTTATTACCAGCGTCCACTCAAGTAAATAACCTCCTCCTCCTACCGCATCCCTCATTCTGTCAGCGACTTCCACCCAGCGCCGCAAGTCAAGGGCTCTGCGACGCCCTCCAAAGTGTCTTAATGATGATCACTTTACGGAAAACGAAGTCCGCAACACCTTCGCTCTGGGAGCCTTTAGCAAAAGCGATTAGTTAGGAACACGTGACCGACACCATATCCGACAGACGGTTCCGCAGGCCCGGCCAATAGCCCTAAAAAGCAGCTCTTATAGGGACTCAACTTCAGAGAACAGACCCGAGGCGGCGTCACACGATCGCAACTGAGCCTCCACACCCGGGCTTCTGTGCTCACACCACCTTACCTCGGTTCTCCTGCTTCTGCTTCTGGTTACGAAATTCACTCTTTCCAGCCGCCAGGGCTGGCCCGTTCGCTTGGGAGGTCGCCATGTTCGAAACGCTCCCGTTACTTCCGGAAATGGAACGGTTCTTTAATCCTTCCGGCTAAGGTCCCTGTACTCAAAAGGAGTTCCACAGAACCCAGACGAGAGATCTGCGCAGTCTCTGTGAGTGCCTACGCTGGAATCCGCGGATTTGTGTAAACTACAGCGCTCCTTTCACGTAGTTCCGGGCTTCTTCCCAGGATGCAGTGCAACCACGGAGTTTGACTGCATGCTGGGAATTGTAGTTTAGTTCTGTAGGCAAGTTGGAGACGGGTCTTGTCTGTAATTTTCCCATGGCCTCAGAGTCTAACCTGGTCTGACCCACTCTAGGGTTTGGCCGGAGTGTGCAACCTATCACTAAAGTCACTCCTTTGGTAAATGTTTATGTGATAGTCAAATATGTGGTAGACGTTGGGAGAAGGTACTAACGTGAGAAATATGGTTCTCAATGGCAGGAGGTGACAGTAATAGCTACCATTTACTGTGAGATTCCTTTGTGCAAGGTACGTTGTGTGTATTGTTTCTAATCCTTAAACCCAAAGTTATACATTGAGAAAACCAAAGTTTAAAAAACCCCCACAAGATTTATGATTTTTTTGGAAGATTAGTTTCCAAAGTTCTTGTTTCGGATGGTGATTTTCTAGGGTCTTGGTATTTCTCTTTCTAAGCCAGAAGGATAGCAATTAAGCATTATTTCTGAAGTATTTCACTTAGCCTAAGACTTCCCAAAATGACTAACTCCAGGCCATCCCAACACTGAATATTAGATGATTTCATGGTGTGAGGTTCACCACTACTACAAATCTTCACACTTCTAAGAATCGTAAAGTTCTTAGACTCGCTAAAGATAACTTGTTTTTATGATTGTTTTTATTTGCTTGCTATTTAAATTTTTTTTCTGCAGAATAGAAGAAGTTTGATAGGTTGAATTCCTCACATCAGTGAAATGGGAAACAATGATCTGAAATCTACCCTTGTGTATCTTCTAGAAAGGATTCTTATGAGGTACACGTAGAAGAGAGACGGTTACTTAGGGATAGAAGATCCCAAAATTACATTAAGATTTTTGCTGTTAGCTTATGTGTCTTATAAATGACAGGCAATGATTTCATCCCTATATTCTTATAATCTGCTAAAAAAAATTGACAAATCCCTGTAACAGAACAAATAACAGGTGAAAGTTATAAAGTGAGAAGCAATCCTTCAATATTCCCAGAAGACCTCGGAAGCAGGTTTTTATTACCCTTATTTAAGGAACTCAATGGACTTAATAGTGAGTTAGACTTCAAGTCTAGGCAGTCTGACCACTAGTAGCTCTGTGCAAGGAGGGCTGGATTTTCAGCCTCATTGCTTTTGGACTTGAGCTGCATCAGCAACCCTTCTCTGTGTCTTCAGCCTGCTGGCCCACCCTAAAGATTTTGGACTTTCAGGCCTCCATAATCACATGACTATTATATAAATACTTTGGAGAACCCTGACTAATACAGCAATTTATAGTAGAGTAAATACAATGGCTAATAAACATATTACACTTAATTTTTAAAAAAAATATATTTTATTGATTTTTTACAGAGAGGAAGGGAGAGGGAGAGGGATAGAGAGTTAGAAACATCGATGAGAGAGAAACATTGATTCAGCTGCCTCTTGCACGCCCCCTACTGGGGATGTGCCCGCAACCGGGGTACATGCCCTTGACCGGAATCGAACCTGGAACCCTTCAGTCCACAGGCCGACACTCTATCCGCTGAGCCAAACCGGTTAGGGCTACACTTAATCTTATTACTGTCAGAAAAGCATATAGATATCACTTTTCAGCCACCAGATTGGCAAAAAAGAAATAAAAAATATTTTAAATAATATTCTGCTGGAGGAGAGAGCAGTCTTATACAGACTGATAGAAATGTAGACTGTTACTGCCTTCTTGCAAAGCAATCTATCAATATAAAATATACACATATTCTTCCACAATAATTTCCCTCCGGGGAAATTGTCAACTAGAAATATAGCACCACTTCATTAGGAAATATGTACAATTGTGTTGATTATTGTCTTGTATAGATGTAGTCCAGTGAAAGGTACTTTGGAGCCACACTGACTAGTTTAGTGCCTACTGGCTGTATAGGCTTGGGCAAATTTCTTACTCACTCCTGTTCAGTTTCCTACAATGGAGAGAATAACCTTAACTCAGTGAGTTTATACATGTCAAGTGCTAAAAAAGTGCTTTGCATATGAAACACACTCAATAAGTATTAGCTATTATTTATTTAGAGTGGCAAAAAGTAAAAAACAACTATCAATTAGAGATAAGTAAATTGATGTTACCTTCATAACCATGAGGTATTATGTAACCATTCATAAAAATTAATTAAATTTATGTGGAGAACCCAGCTGGTGTGGCTCAGTGATTGAGTGTCGACCTATGAACCAGGAGGTCACAGTTTGATTCCTGGTCAGAGCATATACCTGGTTGTGGGTTCAATCCCCAGTGTGGGGCATGCAGGAGGCAGCTGATCAATGGTTCTCTCCCATGATTGATGTTTTTCTCTCTCTTCCTCTCCGAAATCAATAAAAATATTAAAAATATAAATATATGTGTGGAGAGCTTACCCAGGGTCATTGAATGATAAAAGTTAGATACAAAAAGATGGGATAATTATAATTATCCTATATAATAAACGCCTAATATGCTAAGTACCTGGTTATCTGGTCATCCATTCAACCAATCAAAGCGTGATATGCTAATGATATGCTAAGGCCACTCAACCACTCACTGTGATGTGCATTGACCACCAGGGGACAGACACTCTGACCAGTAGGTTCGTTTGCTGCTGGGGTCTGGCAGATTAGGACTAAGTGAGACCGGGCCAGATAAGCCCTGGAGCCCTCCCACGGTCCCTCCCTGGCTGGCCAACCTCCTGCATCCCTCCCCAGCCCCGATCGTGCACCAGTGGGGTCCCTCAGCCTGGCCTGCACCCTCTTGTAATCCAGGACCCCTTGGGGGATGTTGGACTGCCGGTTTCAGCCCAATCCCACAGGCCAGGCAGAGGGACCCCACTGATGCATGGATTCGTGCATTGGGCCTCTAGTATTAAAATAATTAGATTAGGGGGAACCAAGATGGTGGCATAGGTACACACTTGTACTTGCTGCCTCAAACAACCACATCAAAAATACAACTAAAAGATGAAATGGATATCATCCAGAACCACTGGAAGGCTGGCTGAGTGGAAATTCTACAACTAGAAGGAAGGAGAAAAGTGCATTGAAGCGGGTAAGAGGTGCAGAGGTGCAGAAGTGCAGAGGTATGGAGGCGCACACGGAAACAGGCTGGCTACTGGGTACACTGTTGTCTTTTTCAATCAGGAGGGAGATACAAGCTCCCAATTCCTCTGAACTCCAGTTCCGGGTGAGACTGTGGGGACCCAGACTCATATGGAGAGAAACTGGACTGTCTGGCATCGGGCTGTAACGCGAGGGCGGCTTTCTTGCAGAGGTGCTTGCAGTGATCATTGTTCCTGCACGGGGCTGTGGGACACAGACACCCCGGAACTTCTCCAAAGTGGGGCTGATTGGCAGCCATTAAGGTTTGCTCCACCCTGATGATTCCCTGAGACTCCACCCCACCCAATTTACAACCCTACCCAAGCTGTGAGCAGAGGCTTTTGCATATGAATGGCCGGTTCTTTTGCAATCTAAAACCTAACAAACTGCAGCTGGGTCAAAGAGTGCCAACGTCTCCAAAAAAAGGCTTAGACAACAGCTTGCATTGCTTCACAGCTGGGCCTCATTTGGGCACTTCCAAACCCCAAACAAAGAGGAGAAATCTGCAGATCTCTCTGTAGCTCCTGCTGGGTGGCCTCAGGAAGTGGCTGACTTTGCACCTCCGTGGAGATCCAAGAGCCAGTGTACCCAGTGGTCAGAGTGAAACCATACCAGAGTGCAACTCTTCACATCCATAAGGGACACATTCAAGGGGCAGACTTAGTGAGCACCAAAGCCCCACTGAAGCAAGTCCTGCCCCATAAGGGTGTCTCCAGCACAGTAGGTCTCCTATTGTAGATACAGCTGGTCCTCACAGCCAATTGGCCTGGTGGTCAATTCCTCCCAGTGATACCAACAGCAATCAAGGCTTAACTACAACAAGACTGTGCACAAAGCCCACAAAGGGGTGCACCAAGCGTGTCAACCTCGCCCTAACCGGTTTGGCTCAGTGGATAGAGTGTTGGCCTGCGGACTGAAGGGTCCCAGGTTTGATTCCAGTCAAGGGCACATTCCAAGTAGGGGGTGTGCAGGTGGCAGCTGATTGATATTTCTCTCTTATCGATGTTTCTAACTCTCTATCCCTTTCCCTTCCTCTCTGTAAAAAATCAATAAAATATATTTTTTAAAAAAATAGTGTCAACCTCAGGTAATTAGGGAGGCTGAGCCACTGGACCCTATAGGACACCTAGCACACAAAGCCACTCTATCAATACAGGGAAGCAGCCAAAATGCAGAGACAAAGAAACATGTCACGAATCAAAGAAATGGAGGAAAGCAAACTACTGAATATAGAGTTCAAAACCACAGTTATAAGGTTACTGAAGAATCTTTTAAACCTCCTAGAAATTTAGTGAGACCCTCAAAGATATGAAAAAGGACCAATTAGAAATTAAGCATACACTGGCTGAAATAAAGAATAATATACAGAGTTCCAACAACAGACTAGAGGACCCCAAGAATCAAGTCAAAGATTTGAAATATGAAGAAGCAAAAAACACCCAACCAGAAAGGTAAAAAGGAAAAAGAATCCAAAAATATGAAGATAGTGTAAGGAGTCTCTGGGACAACTTCAAGCGAACCAACATCCGAATTATGAGGGTACCAGAAGAAGAGAGAGAGCAAGATATTGAAAACCTATTGAAGAAATAATGACAGAAAACTTCCCCTACATGGTGAAAGAAATAGATTTACAAGTCCAGGAAACACAAAGAACCCCAAACAAGAGGAATCCAAAGAGGACCACACCAAGACACGTCATAATTAAAATGCCAAGGGCAAAAGACAAAGAGAAAATCTTAAAAGCAGCAAGAGAAAGAGACTCAATTACCTACAAGGGAACACCCATATGACCGTCAGCTGATTTCTCAACAGAAACTTTGCAGGCCAGAAGGGAATGGCAAGAAATATTCAAAGTGATGAATAGCAAGAACCTACAACCAAGATTACGCTACCCAGCAAAGCTATCATTTAGAATTAAAGGTCAGATAAAGAGCTTCACAGATAAGGAAAAGCTAAAGGAGTTCATCCACCAAACCAGGATTATATGAAATGGTGAAGGGTATTCTTTAAGAAGGGGAAGAAGAAGAAAAAGGTAAAGATAAAAATTATGAACAACAAAGTGACAACAAATACATATCTATCAACAAGTGAATCTAAAAATCAAGTGTATTAAAAATCTGATGAACAGAATAAACTGGTGAATATAATAGAATCAGGGGCATAGAAAGGGAGTGGACTGACAATTCTCAGGGGGATGGGAGTGTGGGGGGTGAGGGAAGAGACTGGCCAAAAATCGTACACCTATGGATGAGGACAGTGGGAGGGGTAAGGGCAGAGGTGGGGTGGGAACCCGGTAGAAGGGAGCTATGGGGGAAAAAGAGGAACAACTGTAATAATCTGAACAATAAAGATTTTTTAAAAATAATGATTAGATTAAAATTATGTATACATATACAATCCTATTTTTATAAAGCAAATCAATAATTCATTCAACAACTATTTATTGAGCACCTGTAATGTTTCAAGTACTGTTCTAAATATTTGGTTCTGTTCTATGTGCTGGACATAATAATTATAATTATTATTTTACCTTACACATTACTAATGTAATATATATATATATATATATATATATATATATATATATATGAATATGTATATATATATGAATATATGTGTATGATTTTACAATAGAAAATTATTTGGAAGGATATAAAGCTTTCAAGGCTGCCTATCATAGAGATGAAGGCAATTAGAAAAGAAAAAGGAAGTAGGGAAAAAGACTAAGCACATTAGGTATTCATGATAAAACATCAGGCTTATGACCCTGTTTATGTAAAACTGTGTGTGTGTGTGTGTGTGTGTGTGTGTGCACACGCACACAAGTTTCATGGCCAATAATCTGGATACCAAGCAATAAATAGCCCAACCTAAGAAGGAATAGACAAGAGCTTCTCAAAACACTCAGATTTCTGAATGTTAATGCCAAACCGATGGGAGCGGATAGAGTCTTAACCTCCCACTTCAGAACACACCCTTACCTCTGGAGTCTACTTGTCATGTACCCTGTCCATCCTTCGTTTTTCAAGTATAAAATAAAGAATATAATATAGAACTACATAAGTGTGAGCTCAGCATAACGGTGTACCAACTGGGTGAGGTGTTGGCAGGGGTCATGCCATCTCCATTCCATGTCTGTACAGTTTTTTTCCAGAGCCACTGAGAAGGCCCAGGTGCCAAAGGGACTCCACTTTGAGAACACAGGGCAAGGTTCATACCTGGGCTGCACTCTGACCAGTATGTGATTCTGGGCATGGCATGAATCTCTAGAGGCCTTCCCCTCTAATACTCATGGGCTCTCTGTGTCCCCAAGTTCTGGCTGGCACGTCCTCTTGCAATCCCCTCCCTTTGAGTGTAGACTGGTTTAGGTGATTCTAGAGAAACAGAAAAATTACCCAATGTTATTCCTAAAATGTGGTTATAAAAAGTCAATGCTGAACCAGTTGGTCACGCAGACCTGTTTTCTCCCTAGAACTCTCTCTCAGACCCGTCAACCCGGGAAACGAGCTTCTACGCTACGAGTTGCTGTCAGGTGAGAACCAGGCGGCCTCAATCTGAGTCAGACCAGAAGACAGAGCGAGGTCAGGTCTCCAATCTACACTGAAGCCCACTAGTTCCCTGAGTGAGCTGAGGCCCCGAGTGAAGCACAGTTGAGACCAGTGCTTCAGAAGCAGAGACACTGGCAGCAGCCTCCACTGAGCCGCGCTGGGTTTCTCGTCCAAAGAAACTGCGAGAGAATAGGCGTTTGTAGGTGAAGACACTAAGTGTGGGGTAATGTTTCCACACAGCAATAGATTGGTATGTGGCTGTACCCACTCTGAGCTCTAACCTTGCTCACCTCTGTCTACCTGCTTTCTCTTTCCAAGCTCCCTGCATCCACAGTGGCCTGTTTTCTGATTTTCTTTCTGTCCAATCACATTGGAGATGTCACTTCTTCATCCACATGCTCTATACAAAGATGTCTCCCGGAAGTGAGAAGTGACATATCTGGGTGTCACTGGTTCTATTCCCGGGCAGGGCACATGACCGGGTTCCAGGATTGATCCCCTGGGTCAGGCGTGCAGCAGGCAGACGATGATGTTTCTCTCTCATCAATGTTTCTATCTCGTTATTCTTCTCCATTCCTCTCTTTCTCTAAAATCAATAAGAACATTTTTAAAAATAAAACATATTAAAGAATAAAAAATACTAAGAATCTGAATAAGTTGCTCCCTGTGGCAGTAAATTTTAGCTCTTCATCAAAACCCACTTTCTTCCTCTTCACAACTGGACTACCTTTCCCAGCTTCACTGTGGCCACATGACAGTGTCGTTTGTTTCCAATGCAACAGAAAAGACACTCGTGCGTGCCATTGCAGATCTGGCCCAGGGAATCCTTTCTCAGGCATCGTCCATGATCTCCCCACATCAGAGGAAAAATGCAGAACTGGCGTGCGATTTGACTGAGAAGCAGTTGGCCTGGGAGAAGCTCCATATGGAATGACGATGGTAAGACATGGTGTGAAAGGGCTGGCAACCTGGGAGGAAATGATTGAGTGGAAGGGCTCTGGGAGTTTAGTGAAAAATTCTGGATTTAGAAAATGTCCACATTCAAAGAAAAGCAATATATGGTGGCTGAAGGAAGATGACATCAATAACAACAAAAGCAAATCACTCCTGTACAAGGTTTTAGAATGAACACTATGCAGCAAAGAAACATATATTTTGAAGAAATTAATAGGGATGAGATAACTGCTTATATAAATTAAAGAGCTCACCAGGCATATATGCTGATCATATTTAAAAAGTTTTTTTAAATGAATTTAGGTGGCATTATACAGCTATACAGAAGATCTTATATCTTCCAATTAAAAATTTGTATTTTCCTGTTGGTATGATTGAGAAGATTTCGTACATAAGTTTTGGATGTTATACTAATACATTTTTTAATGCAAGCATATAGTGCATTGAGGCAGACAGGTTATTCTCAACACTTTCTCTACTGCTTTGGTGGGACCCTGGGTGTGACTAAGGGGCCTAAGACTCCCTGAAATACTGCACTGGGAACTGGCGTCTGTTTTTTACAGTGAGAAACATCAAGACAATGACTTGCACTGGAGCTCATCCATAAGCATTGAATCTCACAGAACTTAACACGATCTAAAGGCAAGCCGGAAACATGTCTCACTGGTGCTGACTTTCACTGCTGAGAAAGCCCTGAGCCATGCAGCACTCATGTCATTTTTCACTGGGCCACCAGGGGACAGTGTGTGTCTGCTTGGGACAGTGACACTGCTCTGGCTCCAAGTTTCCTATGTTAACTGGCCTCCAGAACGTGTTTTCTGACCTCAGAATATTTCTTGAAGGAATATCTACTTGCATTTCTTACTCAATTTCATTTGGAAGCTAATGCTGAGGCAGAAAACAGATGATGGCCTCCTGCTGGGATTGGCAGTCAATGCTCAGCAAAGACTGTCCGCATCCAGAGTTCTCTCCCATGACAATGACAAGAATCACCCTCTTGTCTGTGCCTGTATTCTTCTGGATTTTCTGCTCTGTGTGGCCTCCAGAACGTGTTTTCTGACCTCAGAATATTTCTTGAAGGAATATCTACTTGCATTTCTTACTCAATTTCATTTGGAAGCTAATGAAAATCCACTACCAGTAGCAAATATGTGTTGAGCCACTGAAAGGAAAATGTCCCTTGTGACAAAAACAGACATGAAAAATGACGTACCCAACTCTTGTCTGTGTCCACCTCTGTCTTTGTCTTCATTCCTCTTGTCATGTGTAAACCTTTGGGAAAAATAAAAGCGACCCTCTGTGTAAAGTATTAGAGGTAATTGTCCATCCTGTGGCCCTTTTCTGTGATATGAATCTTTCAGTAGCAAGTGGTTCACTCATAAGATTGTGGAAATGTCATTAAAAGGCTGAGAGACACAATACATTTGTTGGGTAGTGGATCTCAGGGGAAGTTTGAGCAAGTTTCATCGTGGTTATGGTAGTTTCCATACTGCCTACTACACTCCAAGAATTGAGTTGGTTTTGCCCTGGAGAAGATGAATTGAGTCCTTGGTTTTCTAAAGATAGCATTAGGGCCAGAAGAGTGAAAAATGGTTATAATTGTGAAAGGAAGATAAGGCTATGACTTTAATAAACCAACATCCTGCCTACAGCAGGTCTTCACTCTGTGCAATATTTTCACCACTCAGCCATCTGAGAGCAGACTGAACACCTTGGTTCTGGAATATTTCAGGCCCCAGCCCAGCACCTGAGTGAAGACGTGGCACACACCTTACAGTGAGTCAACTGGGGATGCAGGGTCACAGGATGGACAATGTATATGAAATTTAGACACTCCGGAGTTGTTCAGACGTGAGGTCATAAAGACGAGGCTCTTTGTCCTCTGCCAGGCTCTTTACAAACACTGTCCTTCCCAGTGCACCTCAGGCCAGGGCAGACCTGGGCCCAGGGGTTTCCCAGAATCACCATTCTGCTTTGCCTTCTCTGCTTACTCGGCCTCCCTGATCATCCTGATATGTAGCTATTTTCTTTAGCTCTAAGGGTGCACCCTTGGTCCCTTTGAAAAGCCCACTGTGTCTGCCACCTCTGGTTGGCCTACTGTTACCATGCTCATGGTTCTGACGCTGTTGTGATTGCTGAGTCACCCACAACTCTAGGAAAGAGACAGGCCCTGTTCTCTAACAGTGAATTCTCTCTCTCTCTCTCTCTCTCTCTCTCTCTCTCTCTCTCTCTCTCTCGGCTCAGACGTCCACTAAAGCGGGAAGACAGGACAGATTCAGGGCCTTGCAAGTGCATTGGTACAGACAAGAGGCCCATCAGCAATCCCCATTTCCACTCTGCAAGCCCTGTCCTGGGATGTAATTCCGACAGGACCACCAGGTTTGTACCGTACAACAACCCGATCAGGACGGGCCCTCTCTTCATGTCCCTCCTCCTGACACATGAAGGGGACTCTAGGAGCTTCCCAAAAAGTGCTCATGTAGGGTGACCTGCATTGGCCTAATCTTGGTTGCCTACCATTTCCGTAGCGAACCTCCTAAAAATTGCCCAGGTATTTTGAGGATGAGGGTCCAGCCAAAGTCCATAGCATCTGAGAAGGCTTTCATGTTGAGCTTGTCAAAAGTCAGAGCCCTGGTAATTTGTGAAAGAGCAAATTAAAAAAATCTTTTGTTCTCTAGCGTCTCTTGCCAAGTGAGCTGCCTGTGGGGAAGTTTCTAGAATGTGGGTTCCTGGTAACAAGAGTTCCAAGTTCTGTTGGGGCCAGTTACCAAGATAGTGACTTCACTTCCTGAAGTTTCTTTCTTCAATCATCTCTTCAAATCACAGGTTTCCAAATAGTTCTTTTGGCTCCTGGCTTCTAAACTTCCTTGTTTATGCAAAACCATATTTTTAAAGTGTTCCCAGTTCTTGCAGAGTGTTCCTCCTACTCCCATTCAGCTAATAAGAACATTCTGAGTCAGGGACTTAATGCTAGGCTGCCTTGATCCTAGAGCCGTGGTTGGCAAACCGCGGCTCACGAGCCACATGCGGCTCTTTGGCCCCTTGAGTGTGGCTCTTCCACAAAATACCACGTGCGGGCGCGCGTACAGTGCGATTGAAACTTCATGGCCCACGCGCAGAAGTCGGTTTTCGGCCTGGGCGAGTCTATTTTGAAGAAGTGCTATTGATATTTGGCTCTGTTGACTAATGAGTTTGCCGACCACTGTCTAGAGCAGGGGTCCTCAAACTACAGCCCGCGGGCCACATGCAAATACAAATATTGTATTTGTTCCCGTTTTATTTTTTTTACTTCAAAATAAGATATGTGCAGTGTGCATAGGAATTTGTTCATAGTTTTTTTTTAAACTATAGTCCAGCCCTCCAACAGTCTGAGGGACAGTGAACTGGCCCCCTGTTTAACAAGTTTGAGGACCCCTGGTCTAGAGCACACTCCAAACACCTGCCATCTCACCAAGGTAAGGTGCACTCATCCTCCTGTGTTGACAATCATCCCAGAGCCTCTTCATTGGCTCCTGAACTGCTTCCTCTCCACGTTCTTCCCTGTTCCGTTCTCGAATGTTCCTTGACCTCGGTACTTGCTTTGGATCATTCTGATCCTGATATTTGCCCCTCTCTCAAGGGCTCTGCCAGCCCTTTGGTCCCCACCAGCTTGACAGCCACTCTCCTGTCTGCTTGATCCTACCTGCTGGATGAGCGGGGCACACAGGGCCGCAGAATGCTGCCTTCTGTACATCCATGGGGTTTTTAATTCTCTGAGAGAAATCGAAATGGAAAAGCACACAGGAATTAAAAATGAGAGTCGTGCAAATAAAAAGAGCCAGAAATCTGCCAAGGGACTCACAGAGTCATGGCTACCTGATGGGTTTCCATGGTGCAGGGGCTGACCTTGCAGGTGACTGTGTGCAACCTTGTCAGTTGGTTGTAGTTAAGATGTTGGCTTCACTATTGAAACTTCACAAGAGATTGAAAACTATAAATAACAATGACAATTTATTATTTTACAGAGGAAATGTAACCATGAAAGGAACTAGATACTTGAGCCTTCTTGCTAGCTTATTCTCTCCTTTTTTGAAAACTTGCAAATTTGGCTCATTCTATAAGGTAATAAGGAAAAAGGCAACCAAACATGAAAATGATTTCAGTAGTCCTCAGAGCAGCAAGGTTGCCACCGGTGAACTAAACCATTGGCTGGCAGGCAGTGCCACCTTGTGGTAGCTCCAAGTGTCCACTGAGTTAAGAAAGGGCACGTTCAGTATATGAAATGGCGATTTGAGTGTCTTAGTAATACACAAAAGTGTAGTTTGAGTAACATACACAGGAAAGTCAAGGACTACCTCTACTTTTTGCATTGTATTAGCGTGTTTAGATTTCTTACTGCCCTCGGAGGTATCCTGGTCTCCCCTACCAGAGAACCATTTAGCCTCTCTAAGCTGACGCGTATCTCTGAGCAGTTAATGTAGTGTATATAGTTATGGAAATTTCTTTCCAAGTGCTCAGGGGACAATTCACCATCTCTCCTGTGAGCAGACCAGGTGACTTCCTGCTGTTATAAGGGTCCAGGAGGTGAGACCAGGCCAGCATTTTGTGATGATATTGGAGGCTGTACCATGACCAGTCCGTTTCTTCCTGAGTCTCTTGAATAATCCATGTGGTTCTGCTGTGCCATCTTCCACCCCCCAAGTATCACTCTGGACTGCCAGAGACCTGTTTCTCTCTGAAGGACATTTCTAGTCCCCCCCTACCCCCCGCTTTGCTTCATATTTGGATCGTTGAATTACCTGGCTCATCCCCATCATGATTTTTCAGCCGGCGCCTAGCTATGTGCTGCATGTCCACATGCCCTGTGGATCCAGTTTCTGTTCAGACCTGAGGTGGCAGGTCTAAAACGGGACTGAATCTCTTAACCCATATTTGGCCTTTGATCATCTCTGCCAGGAAGGGTGCTGGCTCTGATCTCCTCTCAGTGTCCCTGCCTGCTTCTCTCCGGCTCCCTGCAGCCCTGCTCCAGGCATGCTGTGGGCGGGCGTTCCACATGGAAGATTCCAAACCCTTGATGGGCCAAACTTTGTCCAGGCACAGAAAACAAATTTCTCTTCAAGCCAAACCGAGATAATATCCCTGTCCAGATGCAACCTCATCTCGTAGCCTGGCTCTCCAGGGCTGTGTTTAATGTCACAGTGGAGGACCCTGCATTTTCCTGTCGCAATAAAACAGGACGTGAGAGTGCTATCTTGCATGAATCACTAGCAACTAGCAGGTGTAATATAGTGCACTCAATTTATTCTTTAATCATTTCTCTCCATTACTGGGTAAATGATGAACAAGATAAGTGAAGAATATGGTGCATTTTTGGCATTGTAGAGGAACATCAGTTTTAATGCATTAAAATTCTACATTAATTTATTACTTGTGCCCATTGAGCAGTTTTGCATGCTCTATTTGCATCTACCTGTGGAAGTATTCTGCAGTGTCGGAAATGCTGGTAGCATTCTCCTGCATTACCAGGCTCCTCTAGTTTATATCTTCTCACTTTCCAGCTCAAATTCTATGACCCAGCAATACCAAATGCCATTTATTGTTTAAAATACGCCATGCTTGCCCTAGCCCGTTTGGCTCAGTGGATAGAGCATTGGCCCGCCGAACGAAGGGTCCCGGGGTTGATTCCAGTCAAGGGCACATGCCTGGGTTGCAGACTTGATCCCCAGTAGGGGGCGTGCAGGAGGCAGCTGATCAATGATTCTCTCTCATCATTGATGTTTATACCTCTCCCTTTCCCTTCCTCTCTGAAATCAATAAAAATATAGTTAAAAAATAAAAAATGGGTTTAAAATTAATTTTTTCATATCCCTACTGCATGAATTTAAAAGTGTCAGTTGCCCTGGCCGGTGTGGTTCACTTGGTTAAGCACCAAAAGGTTTTGGGTTTGATCCCTGGTTGGGGTATGTATGGGAGGCAACCAATCAATGTTTCTTTCTCTTTCTCCCTCTTCTTCTTTCTCTAAAATCAATAATCTATATATATATATATATATTAAATGTCAAGTTAATCGTCTCCCCAGGAAGCACACATCTCATTCTTGCCATGCCCACGGCATTTTGTACTTCCCTTCTCTGGCACTGATCACACTGGACTGTATTTAATTTAATTTATTTATTTTTTGTTGTTAATCCTCATTCGAGGATATTTTTTTCCATTGATTTATAGAGAGAGTGAGAGACAGAGAGAGAGAGAGAGAGAGATGGAGATAGAGATAGATAGAGAAACATCAATGTGAGAGAGACACATTGCCAGCATTGCTCAGTTGCTAGGGCCAGGGATTGAACCTGCAATCCAGGTATGTGCCCTTGATCTAGAACACAACCCCCGACTCCTCGGTGAGTGGGCCGGTGCTCTAACCATTGAGCAACTGGCCAGGGCACACTGGGCTGCATTTTATTTATTATTTACTTTTTCCCCTTAATCCTTACCCAAGGATATTTTTCCATTGATTTTTAGAGAGAGTGGAAGAGGGGAAGGTGGGGTGGGAGGGGGGGAGAGAGAGAGACATCAATGTGAGAGAGACACATTGATCAATTGCTAGGGTCAGGGATCGAACCTGCAGTCCATGTATGTGCCCTTGACCTGGGATCCAACCCCTGACCCCTCGGTGGGTGGGCCGGTGCTCTAACCATTAAGCACACTGGCCAGGGCACACTGGACTGCATTTCATTCATTCATTTATTTATTTACTTACTTTTTCCCCTTAATCCTCACTCAAGGATATTTTTCCATTGATTTTTAGAGAGAGTGGAAGAGGAGGAGGTGGTGTGGGGATATATATATATATATATATATATAGAGAGAGAGAGAGAGAGAGAGAGAGAGAGGAAGAGAGAGAGAGAGAGAGAGAGAGAGAGAGATCAATGTGAGAGAGCCACATTGACTGGTTGCCTCCTGAACACCCCTGACCTGGGCCGGGGATTGAGCCTGCAACAGAGGCACATGCCCTTGACCGGAAACCATACCCGAGACCCTTCAGTCCTTAGGTCAATGCTCTAACCACTGAGCAACCAGTTAGGGCTGGACTGCATTTTAATTGTCTGTATACTTCTCTTTCTCTGTCTCTGCCAGTGGACTGTGAAACTCTTCAGGGCAGAGGTTGCTAATTCTTCACTGTTGTCTCCTTAGCCCCAAATGCATAATGCTAACATGGAATTGGAGGTCAATAAATATTTGTTGAATGGTAGGCGGCTGGAAGGATATAGGGTAGGGTAATGTCCTCAAAGCAGTCAGCTAAGCAGTGCCGAAGTTCCAGCGCATAGGTTTCTGCCATTGACTTCTTCTCTCACCCCCACTTTCTCCTAAAAATATTCTCAAAGGGCTGCTTAAGTAATAGGTCACATAGAGAATATGTTCAAATGACAGCCTTATCCACAGCTATTATTCTCTTCCTTAGGGTTCATAGAGACTCAGGTTACGCTCCTGAGTGACCTTGGAGAGAAAAGGTAGAGGTAGAGGTACTCCTATTTGTTCATTATCTACCATGTGCTTAGAACCATACGAGACACTTTCACATACAAAACCCTCATTTAGTTCTCACAAGCATCCTGTGAGGGAGGTGTTACTACCCCTGTGTGTGCAGATGAGACAATGGAGCCTCAGAGAGAGGATGGACCTTGACCAAGTTTCATGCAGTCAGAACTGGAGCCCAGGCTTAGCCTCAGGTCTGCCTGGCACCGAAGCCCAAGCATGCTCCTTCTGCCGCGTACACCGTGCTGTTGGAGTCATGGAGTGCTTTCACCTGAAAAGAACCTGTCCACGAAATCCACTTTTTGGTACTAAAATAATTTTTTTTGAAAAGTAATTTGGAAGAAAAAAAAAGTGATTTAGGAACATTTCTCTTGCCAAATAGGATTTTGCTAATGATGGTTTTGCCAAGAGAAACAAAGAATGCTCAATTATCTTTTAATACTGTAATTGATTAACTCTTAAAATTAGCCAGGAACCTGTTTGGCCATATTGGATGAGTGGGGCATGCCCTGCCATTTTACATATCTGGGGCATGAATTCTGGCTTAGTTCCCCGTAATACAGGGATTTCTCTTGTTTATCTCCAAGCGTAGATCTCTGGCCTGCTTCACCATTACTTCTCCGGCCAGGGCAGCTCACTTACTTATTAACTAATATTTATTGCACACTTGCTGTTTGCCAGGGCCAGGGCTAGGTATCTTGCCTGGATTCGCTCAGTTAATCCTAATTGTGATTCTATAAAGAGTGTAATATAATTTTAAGCCCCATATTTTGTTTTTTACTGATTTTTTCTTTTTCTTTCTTTCTTTTTTTTTGAGAGAGAGAGAGAGAAACCTCCCATACACACCCCGACAAGGGATTGAACCCTCAACCTGGGTAGATATCTTATTTGGTAATCGAACCAGCGACCCTTTGGTGCACAGGACATGCTCAACCAACTGAGCCACACTGGGAAACAAAATAATTTGCCCAGAGACTAGAACTGGTGGAACTGCATTGAGATCCAAATCAGTGTGAATCCAGAACCAGTGTTGTCACAGCCTCATGAGCCTGCCTACAGGCGGCACTGCAGTCCTGGTGTCTGGCACAGATGCATTGCTCTCTGAACAGCTTGCAATATTGCCTCCCTCTGGTCAGCATTTCTTTGTTGTCTGACATGCGTGCTACAGGTTGACTCTCCCCGCGCCCCCCCCCCCCCCGCCAATTATACAGCTATGGTTTGTGGAACTAGGCACATCTCCAGAGTTACAAATCCCTTTCCTAAGTAGAAAGGATTTCCTTTGTCTGAATTTTTTAAAGAGACTTTCCTTAGACAGATCCCCTCTGTTGGGCAAATGCAGAGAATTCTTTCTGTTTTCAACGTGGGCCCTTGAAAAAAAGGGAACGCAAGTCCTTTCATGTTAGTGGCTGTTACCAGATGGTTCTATAATATAAGCAGAATCGTCCAGATTGAAGCCATTTTTGGAAGATCTTAGTGAACACGACTAATTTGGTAAGATTTATATGGTGCCTAGAACTTTGCCACCACACATTGTTTATTTGTTTTTAAATTAAGAGGATCTATTTCTTAGGTAACACAAGTATAAACAGACAGTAGAAAACACCCTGAGGACTGAAACTAGAGAAGTAGTGTCTAATGGAAACAGCTGTCAGAGCAATTTCTTGAAGCTCTGTTTATGATCACCTCCTTGTGGGAGATGAGGAAGGGAAAGCAGATGTCAGCCTGTGAAATATTGTACAGATAATTATTTATGATTATGTCGCCTTGAGTAAAAGGAGAGGTAAAAGAGAAACTTAACGTTTAGTTGGAATATAGAATGAATTGGGGATTGCTTGGCATTGGTGAGCAAGACCTGGTTACGTGGACTATTAAACAAATACCAAAATACCAATTAGGGAAGGGGGATTAGAGGGAAATTGGCCCTGCTCATATGGACAGGAGCCTGTGTGTGTGTGTGTGTGTGTGTGTGTGTGTGTGTGTGTGTGTATGTGTTGCCAAATACTTCGTATACCTCTCTCTTAGCCTGACAATTTTTTCTTTTTAAACAGTCTGTTGTTCTTGATTATTAGATCTTACTGTATGAGTGGAGTGAGGATTGCTTTTTTTAAAATCCTTACCCGAGGATTTGTTTTTCATTGGTTCCAGAGAGAGAGGAAGGGAGAGGGAGTGAGAAAGAAACATCGATGTAAGAAAAACATCGATTGGTTGCCTTCTGTGCATGCCCTGACCGGGGGTCGAACCCACAATCTTTTGGTATATGGGATGATACTCCAACCAACTGAGCCACACCGGCCAAGGCAAGGATTTTTTGATATCTATTTCCTTCTGCAAAAACATCTCCAGCTAACTCAGAGATGCCATGTGAAATTTAGCACGAGAGAAATCAAGAGACCCTGGGCTTTCTCCCTCTGCCACTAATTAGCCGTGTGGCCTTGAGCAAGTCACTTAAACTCTCTGGGCGTCAGATATGTTATCAGGAAAAGTAGTGAATTGTTAAAAGCATAATTTCTAAGGTCCTTGTCAATGCTAAATTTACAGGGCCAGCTTTCCCATAAAATTTATTTGCAAGTTTTTGTGTTTGTTCATATGTTGTATTTCAATGGCCATGAATGAAACTTGGTAAAGGATGGTAGTTCTCTGTGGTGAAAAACAATGGTGGTTTCTGTCTGGAAGATTTCCTGCCCTTATTTACACTACCTCGCATGAAGAAGTTTCTTCATTCTGAAAGTTGAGCTTTGACAAATATACTCCTATCTCCTTAAGACAAATATTTGTGGAGGATTCCTGGGGTTGTTCATTCATTATAACTTTATTCTTTTTAAATGCCACATTTATTAAATAGTCTCAGAGCTGGATAATCATTTAGATCTTACTGCATTTTAAGATCTTACTGCATACGATAATGAATGGAACCTAACTCTTTATATAATCATTATCTCACTTCATTATAACTTATCTGTTTTCAAATCTGCTTTGCCAACTAAATGGTGAGCCCTTGAAGGTAGAACTCATGTATTATTTTCTTTCTAGTCCCTACTGCTGAGTATAGTATTCTGACTCAATGGTTATCTTTTGAATAAAAGATAATTAATTCATTACTGTTAATTTGTAAATTACAGTTTAGGCTTAGCTCCCTCCCTAATGTTAACAAGGGCTCAGTAGTGTGGGAGCCATGAGGTTCACCTGAAGGCCTTCTCTGGCTCTTTCTCCCTCCCCATTCACACACTTCGTGGTAATGGAAAGGGTGTATTTAAAAAAGATGCCACAGATGATTATAGTATACACTTAGAAGCCTGGTGCATGAAATTCGTGCACAGGTACGGTCCCTAGGCCTGGCCTGCGATCAGGGCCATCTTCCCCAGCTGCCTGCAGGCAGCCCTGCCCCCCAGTCACCACACCTCTGGTTCCACGTTCACCATCGGGTGATCGGTGCCTAACGGCCCGGTGGGAAGGGACCGAGAGGTCGGCTGTTCCCACCTGCTCGCCGGCCCCGCCCCTGCTGTGGGTCACCATCTGTGTGTGGGTGACTGGTGGGGTGGGGGCCTTGGCCTGGTGCTGCCCGCATCCCCTGCCACCCAACCACAGTTCCCTGTTTGCCATCAGGCGATGGGAGCCTGCCGGGCAGCGAAAGGGAACGAGAGGAGGTCAGTGTGCCTCATAGTGACTGGTCCAGTGGTCGTTCTTGTCGTTCCGACCTTAGGGTCAATTTGCATTTACCCTTTTATTATATAGGATAGTCCTCATCTTTCAGGAGGGAAAAGGATACACTCAAAAGTTACACATTTCTGGGGCATTCCCTACTGTGGGGTTCTGGGCTCCTGTAGTTCCCCAGGCGCTCCATACCACTAAATAGATCAGTGGTTCTCAACCTTCCTAATGCCCTCGACCCCTTTAATAACAGTTCCTCAATGGTGTGGTGACCGCAAACCATAAAATTAATTTTCAATGCCACCTCATAACTGGTGAGTGTTGCGACCGG
This sequence comes from Myotis lucifugus, assembly GCF_000147115.1. Taxonomy (NCBI): domain Eukaryota; kingdom Metazoa; phylum Chordata; class Mammalia; order Chiroptera; family Vespertilionidae; genus Myotis; species Myotis lucifugus. The sequence goes on along the minus strand of NW_005871692.1, from coordinate 146,960 downwards.
TTATGAAATCGGAATGGAAAAATTCTAATGTGCGGGAGTGATTTGTCTCTGTGCGCAGATGGAACGATAATTAAAGCGAAGGTGGATTAATCCCCAA
>NW_005871692.1:130101-146763 GCF_000147115.1 Myotis lucifugus | reverse complement strand
ACGTAGTTGAGTTTTTCATCTGTTTCTTCTTGCTTCTTGAACAGCCGGTGCATGTACTCTAGGAACCTTATTCTGAATTCTTTTTCCGTCATGTTGCATATCTCTGTCTCACTTAGCTGCTTTTCTGGCGAGTCCTCCTTTTCTTTCCTTTGGGGGTTTCTTTGTCTACCCATGTTTGATCTCACTGACATTACTAGTTGTTGAATCGTTCAGTGGCTGGACCCTGGGTGACAGTGGCTGCTCCCTGGGTGGCAGTGGCTCCTCGGTCTGTGGTTGCTCCTTGGGCGGTTGTGGTAGCAGCAGCTCCTCTGTTGATAGCAGGGCCTCTGATGGGTGCTGTTCACAGTTGTGGTGGCTCTTCTGGCTGGTGGAGGGAGGCTTCAGACGCAGCAACTGTTCCCCAGGCAGAGCGTGTGGTGGTCAGGAGGCCGCTGTTGCTTGAATCTTCGAGGCAAGTCCAACCTTTCCGTGGAGGGGTGCAGGTCTCCCCTTGGCTCTTGCAGTCTCGCTGTTTGCGAATCGCTGCCTCCGGGTCAGTAGCCGCCGGGCTAGTAGCCGATCTCTGGATGCCGGTGAACGCTCTGTTTATTTATTTTTCTTTATTTTCACCCCCCATCACCATTTATCCCTCCTATACATTCTTCCACCACCACCAACCAATATTTATTAACTAAGTGACAGAATGAATATTACTCACGGTCCATTGAAGATAGTTCTTTAAACTATTTTTCAGGATAGAACACTGTCAGGAATAAAACATCACTGTTTGGGATTTGCCTCAAAAGAATTCTTGGAGAGTTGCCATAGCATAGTGGCTAATGGCACAGAATGGAGAGTAAGAATACCTGAGTGTGTCTCCTTAGAACCCTGAAAAGCACCCAGAAAATACCTATAGAAGGAAGTTTCAAGATTTAGTCCAAGTTTGTGCTTACAACATTAGAACATATTATTTAGCTTGAAACACTCATGCAGTGGGGTCCAGAATATAGCAGAAGAATGAATATGAGATTCTTTTAAAAATAAATTCCATGCTTAAGGAATGCCTACATTAATTAACCTCAAAAAATATTTCTTTCTGTCTCCCATGAAATCACAAAGCTATTGAAGTCTAAAAATCAAGCATGGCACTAAATTTGTCCTCTTGGTAGTTTTATGCAACAGCACAGAAGGTAGAGTCAAAGATGTTAGTTCTGGTTCAAACCTTGCCACTTACTAGCTTAAGTAAGTCACTTAATCTCTGTGAGCCTTACTTTCTTCCTTTATTAAAAACTAGAGGCCCGGTGCACGAAATTCGTGCACTGGGGGGTGGGGTTCCCTCAGCCCAGCCTGCCCCTCTCACAGTCGGGGAGCCCTCAGTGGATGTCCTACTGATGGCCACAGTCTGGCAGCAGAGGCTCGGAGCAGGCGTCCTGTGTGTGTGTGTGTGTGTGTGTGTGTGTGTGTGAGTGTGTGTGTCTGCTGGGGGCCTGGCCCCAGCCACACCATGGAGGCTTGGAGCAGGCGCCCCTCTGTGTTGATCTCTCAGGCTCCTGGCCTCCACTGCCTGTTTTTCTCTCCCTTGAGCTGTGGCCAGGGTGGGGTGCTGCCTGCAGGCTGCACTTTCCTGCTCATGGATCACCAGATCACTGCAGAGACCGGGGGCAGGCCCTGCTGGGTGCTGCCTGTGGGGAACTTTCCTGCTCTGGGATCACCATGGTGATCCCAGGAGCAGGCCCACCTGGGGGCCGCCCGACCTCTGCACTTGCCTGTTCTAGGATGTGATCCCAGGAGCAGGCCCACCTGGCAGCGGGGCTTAGGCAGCACATGGGGGTCCCAGCTGGGGGTGGGGCTTAAGCGGTGTGGGGCTTAGGTGGCACACGGGGGTCCTGGCTGATCACCCCTAACCGCCTCAGCCTTGGCCCCGCCACCATGGCTTTGTTCAGAAGGATGTCTGGTCTAATTAGCATATTACCCTTTTATTAGTATAGATTAAAAAGGCCTGGCCAGATAGCACAGTTGGTTAGGCAGTGGTCGGCAAACTGCGGCTCGCGAGCCACATGCGGCTCTTTGGCCCCTTGAGTGTGGCCACGAAGTTTCAATCACACTGTACGTGCGCGCCTGCACGTGGTATTTTGTGGAAGAGCCATACTCAAGGGGCCACAGTTTGCCGACCACTGGGTTAGAGCATTGTCCTGATATGCCAAGGTTGCAGGTTTGATCCTTGATCAGGGCACATACAAGAATCAACCAATGAATACATAAATAAGTGGAACAACAAATCAATGTTTCTCTTTCTTTTCCTCTCTCTAAAATCAATAAAAATTAAAAAGGCAATAATACTCAACATTTTCCCCCTCCTAAAGTGGCAGTTAGGCTCCAGGGATATAACCTATGTGAAAGTGCTTAATAAAATAGTTCAAATTATTAAGGGTTGTGAAGATATTAGCTATTTTTTACATTGATGGTGGAAAGATGTGTCAACTTAAATAAAGAAGTAAACTGAGGCAAACTCAAATGATCCAAAATTGAATTCACTTGGGAATAGCAGAGGAATTGCAGCTCAGGAAATGCATGCCTTACAAGCTACAAGGGAGTCCTTTGAGGGGATGGTGCAGGCAATATTTATGGGCAAGGAGTGCAAAGAGAGGGAAGTCCAGCCCAGGGTCCAAGTAGTAAGTTTATTGGCTTGCGGATGGGGAGAAGTTCTTGGCAGATGTTCATTGGCCAGGAGACAAGTCTCAATCTTCTGTAAATTGGGCATTTATGGAAAATCAGCCTTTAAAAAACATAGCTCAAACCCTCCTGCAATCTATAACACTAACTTTATTTTTTAAAATTTATTTTTATTGTTGAGGGTATTACCTTCTGAGTGTCTCCATTTTATATTCTCCAGTTCCATTTTCAATTGAAATCTTTTCACAGCCCTGGCTGGGTAGCAAAGTTGGTTCGAGCGTCCTCTCCATATGCCAAAGATGCAAGTTCCATCCCCAATCAAGGCAATACAAGAACCAACCAATGAATGCATAAATAAGTGGAATAACAAATCGCCTCTCTCTCTCTCTCTCTCTCTCTCTCTCTCTCTCTCTCTCTCTCTCTCCCCTCTCTCTCAAATCAATAAATAAAAATAAGAAATCATTTTTAAAAAGAAATCCTTTTACAGATGTAAGCATATTATGACTTGTGACTGATGGAGAATTCTATTTCGGTGATTACAGTGAAATACTCAGCTGCCTGAACTAGCAAAACTGTTTGTCTTCAAGATGAAATGAAGTGGTAAATGCCAGAAATAATGATAGCGTAGACACTGAAGAGAGAGCTATTTCTGTGCTAATTGAGCGGTATGTTTATCAGAAACTTAGCAAGTGGACTAAATATCTAGAAATCTAATTATATGGTCTCTTAGTACAGTAAGAGACACTAAATTGGAAAATTATCTTCTGATCCCTCTTACTTACTTCTATTAACATTCAAACAATTAAATCTTTTTTCACTCCACCCTTTCTCTTCCAGCCCATCAAGACTCCACTCTCTTCTTATATTTAAAAGTTCCATTTTCCTCATAAAAACATTTTCATTTCCTGAGCCACCAGCCTTCATAGTTTAGAATAGGCTAAAATGTTAACAGAAGGTACTGCTGGTCACGAGATTATGAATAACAGTTTCTTATTATATTTTTCTGTACCTAACAATTTTCTATAATGAGCATGTTGTTTTCATGGTAATAGGAAAAACAAGGAAATGGATTTATTTAGGCAGCATTATTCAGAGTATTTTATTTTTATATTTTTATTGATTTCAGAGAAGAAGGGAGAGAGAGAGAGATAGAAATATCAGTGATGAGAGAGAATCATTGATTGGCTGCCCCCTGCACTCTCCACACTGGGGATAGAGTCCACAACCCAGGCATGTGCCTTGACCGACCTCCTGGTTCATAGGTCAATGCTCAACCACTGAGCACCGCTGGCCAGGCACTCAGAGTGTTTTAAATAATACTAATATTAGGAGATATCTTGCAAGGAGTAAGATAGCTGACCAAGTAAATTTGGGAAATACTCCTTTGGGGAGAGTCCCAAAACACAATAATATATTAAACACTTGCAAGATCCAACAAAACATAAACCTGCTTAACTTTGTTTATTCCAGCATTTTCTTTTCTATAAAACATGTCTTTCATGCAAATTCTCTAAGTATTTGTGAAACTAATGACCCACAGAATGGAAAGTATTTTAGTACACAAATGCAGCATCTTGGACATCCTTATGCTAAAAAATTATTGGTTATTTATCTGAAATTCAAATTAAACTGAGCATCATGTATTTTATCTCACAATCTTACTTACCTCAAATTTATTAATACCAGGGCTATGAAGCACTCTATGAAAAATGCCTTTTTATTCAAAGTATGGTCCATGGAGCATCAACATTACCTGGGAACTTACTAGAAATGCACAATGTCAGGCTCCACCACAGACCTGCTGAGTCAGACCTGCATTGTGTCAATGTCTCCAGGTGAAGTGTTCACATGTTAAAGTTTGAGAAGCCCTGATAAAAAGAATTCCTGACATGAGGTTTTCAACCTTAGCTGCACAAGCTTTAAAAATATGCATGTCTGGACCCTGCTGGTGTGGCTCAGTCGTGAGAGGATCTACCCATACACCGAAGCATCTCAGGTTCGATTCACGGTCAAGGGCATGTACCTGGGTTACGGGTTCGATCTATAGCGGTTGGTGCATAGGCAGGAGGCAACTAATCAAAATGTCTCTCTCTCACGTCGATGTTTCTCTCTCTCCTCCCTTTCTTCCCTCCCGCTCTTTCTAAAAAATCAATGGAAAATATCCTCGGGTTGAGGATGAACAAAAACAACAACAAAAAAGCATGGCTGGGCGAACTCTCAGAGCATCAGATTTAGTTGATCTGAGGTACAATTTTAGCTATTAATCTTTTTAACACCCCTCACTAATACCCTAAATGATTCCAGTGAGTAGCTACGATATTGTGATTTATAGGAAATATATGAAAATTAAAAAAAGAAATATATGTTTGATCATTCAGATAACTAAAATATATTTCTCATATATATAGTTAGTTTTCATCCATAGTTCCTGGCTCAAAGCTCTCCAAACCCTTGGAATTTCCTGAGCGATAAGAGCGATGAGACCATGTTTTATTGTAATATTTGGCCCCTTGTCCTCGGTTCCTGAAATCACTTCAGAGCTATAAGGTGGCTTGGGTGTTATTGATTACAGCCTCTCTCCAGCACAACTGGGTTTAGGTTAATAGTGTGACTCTCAGAAACACCTAAGGGTGGAGACTGGTTGCCAGAGGAACCAACCAAGTGATTCGAGGGGTGGAACTTTCAGTCCCACCCAACAACTTCCAGGAGGGAAGAGGGCCTGGCGGTTGAATCTATCTCCCTTGGCTAATGACTTAATGAAACCTCATGAAAGCTCAAAAGGAAGAGTTCAGAGAGTTTCAGGTGGGTGAACGTGTGGAAGTGCTGGGAGAGGCTCCGTGCCCTCTCCCCATACCTTGCTCTAGCACCCCTTTCATCTGGTGGGTCCTCAGTTATATCCTTTGGTAATTAAAGGATAATACGGTAAGTTAAATGTTTCTCTGAGTTTTGAGCCACTCTAGCAAATTAACTAAACCTGAGAAGAGGGTCATGGTAATCTGGTTGACAGCCAGTCAGTTAAAAGTACAGATAACTATGTGGTCTTTCAACTGGCATCTGAGGTGAGGGTAAGGGGGCACTCTTGCAAGACTGAGCCGCTAACCTGTGGGACCTGATGCTATCTCCACGTAGATAATGTCAGAATTGAGTTGAGTTGTAGCACACCCAACTGGTGTGAGGAACTTGCCCCCAATGGAATTGGGTGTAGCAACTTTAGTAGCGAAGGAAGAACCTTCATTTAAAGTTGGGGACCCAACCACGATGGATTCTATCAGAACCACCTAGAGAGAGTTTCCCAACATTTCTGTGCCTGGCCCAGGTCTACTGAACCAACATCTTTAGGTGTGGCTGCAACTTAAGAAAGCATCTGGTACAATTCTGTTAGGTACCCTTTCTCCAGTTGAGAACCATTCATGTTGAGGACACCCTAAAATGGAGCTGTTCAGCTGCTATCTGGCCTCCACATTACGGAGGGACGAAGGTCCACCCATGGGAACTTGGCATTCAACTTAGGGTAGGCGTGATTTTCCTCCTGTTCCCCTGGCAGCCACAGACCCACAAGTGGGAGGACACGAAGAGCAAGGTAGAATGGCCTTTGCCCACCAGAGGGAATTTCATGGATGTTCACATTTCTCTGAAGAATTGCTGTGATGCCCTAGGATGAAGGTGTTTATTGACTCTGACCAGATTAAATCATTTGTTTTCACTCTTGGATGTGATATGGCATCCCACAAGTCTATGCAGGATACTAAACGGATTATGAAAATGGTTCTAGCAGAAGTGGGGAGTGATTTAGATAATTCTGAGTTAGATTATGCAGCACAGGTGGTGGCTTGTTCGCTCGCTGATAAGGTAACACCCAGCTGCAGAGAGCGGCAGAGTGCTCGGCAGGTGTGTTGGACCCCTGGGCTGACAGATGGGCTAAGCAGTGACAGTTAAGGAAATCTCGCCCTTTCTCCAGCAGCACATGGTAATTGAGCACAAAGCTTGATAAGAGGCAGGCAGAATTTTAGTCAAAGAATAGGACTTGCTCAATTGTATGAAATCGTATGGATTTCATCTGAAGTTGAGCCTTCCAGATGTCTTTGTCTTTTAGTTAGTTATATCTCAACTTTGTAAGAGCTGAGAAAGTGTCTTGATAGAAGCAAATAGGCCTTTTTCTGGGTTTATGACCACGTTGGTGGCCTGGAGGTTTCATGGCAAGTTCATCTACCTGATGACATTGATACAAGGCAGCCAGTGGGGCTACTTCGTTCAAAGGAGGTTAGCTGGCATTTTTATTCTTTTTCAGAAATTCCATTGAATTGACCTCAAGGCTGAAATGTTTGAGGATTTTTATTCAGGTTAAATGATGTGGTTTACTATCTTTATGTTGCATTAAAGTAGTAAACCCTCCTTTAACTTTAAGATCTGGGGATCTTGTTAAAATGCACTTTCTGGTTGAGTAAGTCTGGTGTGTGGCTGAGGTTGTGCATCTCTAACAAGCCCCCAGCTCCTGTTGCTGCTGCTGGCCTGCAGACCGCACTTCGAGTAGCAGGGCCATAGAACTTGTGTTTAAGCCACGTGTATCAGTCAGGGTGTTCCAGACAGAACCAACAATACAGATGTGTGTGTGTGTGTGTGTGTGTGTGTACTGACAGGTATTTATTTTAAGGAACTGGCTCATGTTATTGTGGGAATTGGCAAGTCCAAAGTTCGTAGGACAGAGGCTGGAAACGCAGGCAGGAGTTAATACTGCAGTCTCCAGGCAGAATTTCTTCTTCTCCAGAAAACCTCGGTTTTTGCTCTTACAGCCTTTCAACTGATTGCATGAGGCCTACTCACATCATTGAAGGTAATCTCCTTTATTTAAGGTCAGCTAATTATAGATGTTAACCACATCTACAAAATGCCTTCGCAGCCACACCTACATTAGTGTTTGGTTAAATAACTGTAGGGCAGCCAAGTTGACCCATAAAACTAACTATCACACATTGCAACTCTTTCTTTAAAGGACCGTTTCCAAAAATGTCTAATAAGAAAAACAAAAGAGTTAGTGCCCTGTTTAAATTAAGAATCTGATCTTGGAGCCTGGCCTCTCATTCCTCAGCTCCTGCCCCTTCCCAGCTCCTGCCCACTCCCCTAAGGAACATAATTTCAAAATTATATTTCTTCACCTGTAAAATGCAGATGGTAGTAATACTTGACTTAGGATTAAATGAAATCATCTGATAAAAAATCATTTAGCACAATGTCTGGCACTATTGTGGGCATTTTTTTTTTTGGAAAATACAGCTTTTATTACTGAAAAGTCCAGAGTCAAGGCAGGGTTTGCAGTGGTTTGATACAGGATTGTGGGCATTTTTTACACATTAGAACAGTGGTTCTCAACCTTCCTAATGCCGCGACCCTTTAATACAGTTCCTCATGTTGTGGTGACCCCCAATTTCATTGTTACAAATTGAACATAATTAAAGCATAGTGATTAATCACAAAAACAATATATGTGTTTTCTGATGGTCTTAGGCGACCCCTGTGAAAGGGTAGTACGATTGATAGTAATCAAAACAATTGAAAAATAATCTTCCTTGCAAAGAAAGAAAAACTTGAAACATGGCATAAGGCTTAGTGTGTTCCTCGGATGTATTTATGCTTCCACTTTTTTTAAAAAATTGATCCAGAGAAGAAGGGGGAAGAAGAGAGATTGATGTAAAGAAACATCAATAAATGTAAGACACTGCTCTTGGGCTGGGAAAAGAGAACTGGAACAAAGCCAGACCAGCTCCTCTCAGGGATCATCAGGCTATGGTGCCCATGGGTACTGCAAGAAAGTTCTAGGTGAATCACATGCAATTCTGCTGGATTGTCCTAGGGCCTCCTGGGATAAACCTTCCTTATGGCCGTCATACTATGGGCAAGGTAATCTCTCTAAGCTACTGTTCTCTGCAAATTAGCCTCATAGAACCTACCTCATGGGGATTTTTTTTCTTAACAAACTTTTAATTTTGGAGAAATTTTAGATTAACAGAAAAATTACAAAGATAGTACAGTTTTCCTGTAGGCCCCTCGCCCAGTTTCCTTCATTGTTTGCATCTTATGTTATCATGGTACACTTGTCAAAACAACAAGCTGACACTGGTACATTATTATCACCTAAACTCCAGGCTTCATTCCTACTTCCCCAGTTCACCACTGATGGCGTCTTTGTGTTCCAGGATGCAATTCAGGAAACCACATTGCATTATGTTGTCTTTTCTCCCCCTCTAATCTATGACAGTTTCTCAGTATTTCCTTATTTTCCATGACCTCGAGAGTCTTAAGGAGTATGGCCAGGTGTCCTGTAGAATGTCCCCCAGTATACTAGTAGCTTTGTCTGATGTTTCTCTCAGGGTTAGACTGGGATTACCCCAACAGAGTTTTAATGGAGATATAAGGAGAGAACCTATAAAGCATTTAGGATCCTATTTGGCAGGCATTTTCATTACCAATGCGCTTTTAAAAAAATCCTCGCCAGAGGATATTTTTCCATTGATTTTTAGAGAGAATGGAAGAGAGAGGAAAAGACAGAGAGAGCACATAGATTGGTTGCCTTCTACATGAGCCCTGACCAGGGTCTGGATGGGGGAGGAGCCTGCAACCAAGGTACATGCCCTTGATGGGAATCAAACCCAAGACCCTTTGGTCTGCAGGCTGATGCTTTATCCACTGAGCCAAATTGGCTAAGGTCCAATGTGCAATTTTTAAAACACATTTTTATTGATTTCAGAGAGGAAGGGAGAGAGAGAGAGAGAGAGAGAGAGAGAGAGAGAGAGAGAGAGATTAATGATGAGAGAGAATCATTGATCGGCTGCCTCTTGCACACCCCACACTGGCGATCGAGCCCACAACCCCGGCATGTGCCCTGACCTGGAATCAGACCGTGACCTCCTGGTTCATAGGCCAATGCTCAACCACTGAGCCATGCAGGCCGGGCCCAATGTGCATTTTTAATATAGAGGGGCAAAGCCGAGTTGGGGTTGAGAGCAGAGACTACAGCCAGCAGCCTGGGTCCAAGTCCTGTTGCTTTCTAACTGTGTGACCCTGGACGTGTTATTAACCCGTTTTGCTCTTCTCTCAGTAATGATAATAACAGCACTTTTCTCATATGGTTGTTGTGAGGCTTGAACTGATGGACATATGAATTGATTGATGTAAAGTACTTAATACGTTCTGGGCACCTAACGAGCTCCCTTTACTCTTTTTGCTATTAAAATTATTAAAAATAATTAGTGTGAAGCTCTCTTTCCCTCATCTTCGGGATAATCCTGGATCTTCATGTAGTTGTGTATCTATAGTGAACATGCCTGTGTGAGACTCCGTCTGTCTGGAGGGTGCCAATCCGAAGTGTCATTGTGAACCCAGGTTCTCGGGCAGCTTTCAGATTCACAGCAAACACCCTTCGGTAGCAGCCCTCACGTGCTTCCCTGCAGAACCCTCTGCTTCCATGCTAGCCCCATCCATGGGAGGGGCAGGTAAAAAGGTGGAGAGGGCGCCTGCCTAGGACTTGCAGGGGCGGGGGTTCTGAATCAGACAACAGCCTGGAGGGGCGCAGGGGTGAAGAGCAGAGCCCCCAGCTGCAGGGCTGGGAGCCTGGGATCAGTTACCTCGCATCTGGTCATCGCCAAGGTCAGAGTGCAAGTACGATCCCTTGTTCAGGAAGGATGACTCAGTTACACCACAGTGTAGTTTAACTCATCTGGGAACAAGCCTAAAATTATGTAATTAAAGACTTGAATGAAGTGTTGGAGTATATAATTTAACAATGAATCAAAAGGAATATTTAAAAAAGAAAAGTGAAGGGAAAGAGTGAAACAATAAGCCTGGGAAGGAAAAGAAAATTGAAACCCACAGCCTCTCTGCCCACTTCCTGCTGTCTCATTCCTGCGGTGCCGTTTTGTCTGGTCTTATTTGTCTTTACTTACATGATAATCCCCCGGAGCAAGGAAGGAGTCACCTTGATTTCAGTGCAGCTCTAACACTGAGCAATTCCCTGGATGTTAAAAATGGCAAAAACGATCGCATCGCACTCAGTTAACATCCTCAGGGGTCTTCCTTGCCTCTTAATATTTTACCCATTCTTGAAGCACTGTTTTGAAGGGTGTTATAAATTTGAAGAATTTAATCTTCCCAGATATCTCAGCATATCTGGGTGGGTGGTATTTGTTGAATAAATACTGAGTGCTAGACACTTGCAATCCCTCAGGAACAAAACAGAGATGCATGCTCTTATGTGCTTACATGTTAGTGAGGGCAGACAGCACTCATGAGCGAAATGAACAAGTAGAGTGTATGGTATGTTAGAAGGTGACAGTGCTATGGAAAAGAGACCACCAGGGGGGAATTGGGAGTGGTGGGGGATGAGGGCGGAGGGGTGGCTTCTCAATTCTCCCCATTTGCCAATGGTGGGGGGCCGCACTCTCCTCTCTCCTCTACTTTTCCCAGTCTCGGCTCTACATTTTGTCCAGCCATCTCTGACCCCTTTTTAATGGGAAGAGGATTAGATGCAGTTCAGCGCTCCGCTCTGGAGCCAAAGTGTCTGGAATTGATCCTACCTCAGTGGCATGCTTCTCTAGGTGACCTTGGGCAAGTTAACTTCTCTCTGCATTTACCTCCCCAGCCATAAAATTTATGCACCTCACAGGGTTGTAGAGAGGATTAAATGTGTTCAGAGAAGTGTCTGGTACATAGTAAGTGCTCAGATGTTAGCTTTAAAAATGTGGTGTCCATGTGTTGTGGAGTCGGGGAGTCATGAGTAGGAGACTCTCTGCTATTTAGTAAATGATGGGCAGCATATAGTGCAAGATCCATTCCTAGCCCTAAACACTGCTAAACCCAGCTGCATGGGGCTCCCTCCCTCAGGAACTTCAGCTATGAAGCGTGGAATCCCCTGTCTTATTCAACAACTGTATTGAGACGTATTCATATATGTCCAAGGCCAGAGGCTGCTTCGAAAACGAGTAAGTGGTTCCTCTCTTATCCTTTGGTTCATTCCCAAGAAACACTCTTCTTTTCTGATAGTTTTCTGTATTTTTAAAAAATATATATTTTTATTGATTTCAGAGAGGAAGGGAGAGGGAGAGAGAAATAGAAACATCAATGATGAGAGAGAATCATTGATCGACTGCCTCTTGCACGTCCCATACTGGGGATCGAGCCTGTAACTCGGGCATGTGCCCTGACCGGGAATCGAACCGAGAGCTCCTGCCTCGTAGGTGGAAGCTCAACCACTAAGCCACGCCGGCCAGGCAATTCTCTGTATTTTTTAAAAATAAATTCTCGCATTGTTACTTCATTTTTCACTTAAGCTTAATCACACACAAAAATAGGCCTTTGCTTTGCTGTGCAGCTGCCTGAAACAGTCACCACGTTGATCATTTTCTCGTGTTTGGCCTGTACTTTGTTACTATTAACAACCACACCCGGTACCCCACTTTCATAAACCAAAATAAATAGCAAAACTTAAAATATTGAAAAGGGATGAGGTAGGTCAAACCATTTTAGGCTGGAGAAAATATTCATGAGTTCATCTATTCCCAGGGGCTTCTACAAATTTAGTCTTCAATGCATTGAAGACAAAACTCAAAGGAGTAGCTCAAGAATTACACACACACACACACACACACACACACACAGAATTCACACAAATGCTGGCAAACAAACTCAATGTATCTAGACAACTTCCCTGGCGTAACTTATTTCCTGAGTGTTGAGTCTCAAGGACTCTCCCATAGTAAATTATTAAGCTTAGTACAAGGTCTATGATCGAGATAAAAGAAAAAGGGAAAGAATGTTGTTTAAAGTGGAAGATCAAACACATTTAATGCATCCCTGTGACAGGACAGTTTAGCCTATCCTTTATCACGATGATAAAAACAAGGAGTTAGACAAACAAAACATAGTTGCAATGATTCCTTCTGTAGCCCTCTAGTTCCACACAAGTGCTTATCGTCATCTTGTGGCAAGTGCAGGAAGTCCTCTTTGTCAAGGGGAAATTAAGGACCAGATAATACAGCATCCGGTCAGTCTTGGTTAGGCGTTCACTGACCTTCTACCCCATTTTCCAAGAACTGAATTCTTATCTTGGTTTCTTACTTGGTACCCCAATTCCTCGAAGACAGCCCCTAGACTGCTTGCTTCCACACCCTCCCACAGGCCAGTGTCCTGACAATCTTGGGGGAGGCCCTTTAGACTCAGCCTGCCTAGATCTACACCTGACATAGATCGCCAAGACTGTCTCCATCACTGTTCTGTCCACTCACTAGGCCTTCCTCCTGTCATGGACCTCTCCAGCCAACACTCTGCCATCTCGGACAACCTCCTGCCACCTACATCTCCAGATAATGCACCCACACTGTGTCTGGACTTTCTCGATTGCACCTGTGTCAGCCCCTCCTGCTCTAGCTGATTCCACTGCTCACCGAGTTCTGGACCTGAGAACTGGAGACAGTTGTAGAGGCAGGAAGAAATAAGGCTGTACATGTTAGACGTTTAGTTCTGACCCAGAACGCCAGCACCTCTTCCTTATGAGGTTGTTGTGAGGATGAAGTGAGTATATGCATTTAGCTGGCACCTTAAAGGAAATTGGAACATGAGAAGGACTTACGTGGATGTGGAAGAGAGATGGAGGCGTTCCAGGAAGAGGGAACAGCCTAGTAAAGCCCAGATACCAGTGTCCACACTGCCGGAGCTCCCTGGGTGTCCCCGTTGGATCAAGGAAGCTGTCTATTGCTGTGGGCCTCAGGGGCTGGGAATTCAAAATCTTCCCAACAGGGTCCCCACACAGGAGACTGCTCAGCCATGTTTTGCCTCACTTCCTTCCCAACTAATCCAAGACATTTTTGATTAGACTGTAAGGTGCTAATTAAAATCACCAAGTGAACCACTTCCCATTTACTCTTAATTTTCAAGCACCACCATGACGATGCATGTTATTAAATGTGTCAGATTAGTTTGGCTCTAAATTTTAATTTCCTGCGATGCTGAACTCCATTTATGTAAGTTCTTCTCCGTGAGCTGTTCATATAGCAAAATTCATATTTTACAAAATTGTGAGCATTGGTTAAACATGGTGAGTTCTGTATTCAGCTACTCGTTGTCCTATCTGCCTACCTATAAGTTTAAGGAATTATTTATGTAACCAAAGGTCTTATAAAATGCAGTGATACTTCTTTAATCCTCATAGCTAATCCATGTGCTTGTTATCTGCCTTTTTCCCCAGGATCATCTTAAGTTATTTACTATATAGCAGGCTCTTGAATAATGTTGTTTCATTACAATGTTGATGAAATGCTGTGGGAAATTAACTCTTGTTTAAAATAAGTTAGCCTATGGTGAAATTGTCATTTTGCTTAGTATTTCAGAACTTATTGGCAATGTTAAGTGCATACCATCCTGTTTTTTTTCTTATGCACATGTTTTAGAATCTAGTAATGGGAGAAAGAATGTTTAATAGGAGAAAGTTGAGGTATTAAATTATTTTCTAATGAATTTAGATCACACATTCAGTAGCATTTTCATCATAATGTCTGAGGATTAAGAAAACCAAGTATTATACTACATTTCCCAGCCTGTTTCTTTACCCTTATTCTCTATGCGTTAACCCCTACTGTATGTTGTGTTGCTGCAAGGTAAAAAATCATTTCTGATTAATTCACAAGGAGTTCGAGGTTCTTGTTGTTAATAATCTACAGCATGGAGCCCCTTGACAAAGCTGACATTAGCATCTCTTAGGTTGAATGGGTCATATCAACCATAGAATAAGTGGAATTGATATGCTTTTGAGAATGTGATTGGATTCATATAAAAACCCATGTTTTAATGGGACATAAAGAATTAAAAGATGAACACTAAATGGGAAAATAATTATACAATATACTGACAAGCAAGGATTAGTACCTTATCATATAAATGTTTTGAGGATTCATTTATCCAGTTGGTCAGTCTTCATGCACTCATTAATTCAACAAAAATTCATTAAGTGCCCTAGCTGGTTTGGCTCAGTGGATAAAGCATCGGCCTGTGGACTGAGAGGTCCCAGGTTCGATTCTGCCCAAGGGCACATGCCCGGGTTGCAGGCTCGATCCCCAGTAAGGGTCGTGCAGGAGGCAGCCAATCAATGATTCTCTCTTGTCATTGATGTTTCTAACTCTCTCTCCTTCTTTCTCTCTACAATCAATAAAAAAAATTCATTAAGCACTGTATGTGTTTAGTTTTCCCCCACATTCCTATGTTGAAATCCTAGCTCCCCGTATCTCAGAATGTGACCTTACTTTAAGGCAGGGTCTTTACAGAAGTAATCAAGTTAAAGTGAATTCATTTCAGTGGGTCCTAATCCAATGCAATGGGTATCCTTATAAAAAGGGGAAATTTGGACACAGAGATATACTAGAGGGAAGATGATGTAAAGAGACATAGGGCCCTAGCTGGTTCGGCTCAGTGGATAGGGTGTCGGCCTTCGGATGGAAAGGTCCCAGGTTCAATTCTGGTCAAGGGCACGTACCTTGGTTGCAGGCTTCTCCCCGGCCCAGGCCCTGGTCAGGGCGCATGCAGGAGGCAACCAATCAATGTGTTTCTCTCACATCAATATTTCTCTCTATCTTTTCTTCTCTCTTTCACTCTCTCTAAAATCAATGGAAAAAATATCTTCGAGTGAGGATTAAAAAGAAAAGAAAAAAGAGAGAGGGAGAGAGAGAGAGAAAGAGAGAGAGAGAGAGAGAGAGAGAGAGAGAGAGAGAGAGAGACTGAGAGAGGCCTGGAACAGATCCCTCCATCATGGCCCTCAGAAGGAACCAACCCTGAACATGACACATAAGGGAGCAATAGTTGGGAGAGAATTCAAGGTTCAGTGGCCAATAAGAGGGGAATGTATGAGAGAAGCGCAGTATAATAATTACTCCTAATGTTGTGGCTTGGATGACTGGGTGTGTCATAACACTATTAACCAAAAGATAATAATAGGTGAAAATAGGATAAAAATGTTTAGTGGAGTTGGGGCACGATGGTTGGAATGGTGTTAATGAGTTCAGCTGTAGACATGCTCAGTTTGAGGGGCCTATAGATGTCAGCAGGCAGTTAAAATACCGACTTGGCTCTTAGGAGAAAGCTCAAGGTTGGAAAAATCCATTTGATTATTTCATACAGAGTTGAAGCCATGGGTGTGGTTGAGAAAAAGACAGCTATCACTTACTGAGTGTTCATCATATGCTATGCACTGCACTTTACGTGGAGTATCTTATTTAATACCGGCAACAACTGTATTTAGGAGATACTTTGTTATTGTGTTTCACATAATAATCCAAGTTGAGAGAGACTAAGTGATTTGCCCAAGTTTACATACAGTATTCTCCCATTATTCATGGGGTGTACATGTTAAGACCCCCAGTGGATCTCTGAAATCATGGAAAGTACTAAACCCTGTATATATTGTGTTTTTCCCTATACATACACTTTACGGCTTCCGTTTGGCATATCCAAGTTGCCAGCATCACCACTTTGCACTTGAGGATCATATTAAGTAATACAAAGGTTACTACAATACAAGAACTGAGATACTGAGACCATCGGTATGATAGCAGAGATGGCTACTAAGTGACTAATAGGCAGATAGTACATGCAGCATGGATACAGTGGTCAAAGGGATCATTCACATCCAAGGTGGAACACAGCAGGATAGCATAAGATTTCATCACACTACTCCGAACAGCATGCAATTGAAACGTATGGATTGTTTATTTCTGGAATTTTCCATCTAATACTTTTGGACTGTGATTGACTGTGGAGAACTGAAACCACAGAAAGCAAAACCATCGTTAAGGGGGGACTACTGTGGCTGACAAGTGGATGTAAACCCAAGTGGTCTGACCTCAGTGTCCTGCTCTGTGCCCTTTGCCATGGAGAGAGCTTTGTTTACAAGCAAGCAAAAGTGGAATCTGGGTAGAAAGCAGTTTTTTAAAATGTTGACAGAGACCAGAAAACAGATGGAGGTCATCAATGTTC
>NW_005871692.1:103656-129597 GCF_000147115.1 Myotis lucifugus | reverse complement strand
GTTCATTGTTGCTAATGAGAGCACTATAGCTTTTATACAAAGCCTAATTATAATCAAAATGTTGCCAGAAAAGGTAAAGTGTAGGCCCTGAACCTGTATTCTCTCCTACTTCTGGATTATTCCATAAGTGGATGACTTCACCACTACAAGTTTTATTTTTCCTCATTTTATTTATTTACTAGAGGCCCAGTGCATGAAATTCATGCACTTGGGGGGTGGAGTGTCTCTCAGCCCGGCCTGCACCCTCTCGCAGTCCGGGAGACCTCAGGGGATGTCCCACTGCTGGCTTAGGCCCGCTCCCCAGGGAGCGGGCCTAAGCTGGAAGTCAGACATCCTTAGCACTGCCGTGGAGGCGGGAGAGGCTCCCACCACCGCCACTGCGCTCACCAGCTGTGAGCCCGGCTTCTGGCTGAGCCGTGCTCCCCCTGTGGGAGCATGCTGACCACCAGGGGGCAGCTCCTGCACTGGTGGTCAATGCATGTCATAGTGATCCGCTGTTCTGCTGTTCGGTTGATTTGCATATTAGCCTTTTAAAATTGATATATTTTAAATATCACTTGAATCAATATTTTTACGTGTTGTAATATATTTTTATTGATTTAGAGAGGAAGGGAGAGGAAGGGAGAGGAAGAGAGAGATAGAAACATCAATGATGAGAGAGAATCATTGATCGGCTGCCTCCTGCATGCTCCCTACTGGGGATCAAGCCCGAAACCCAAGCATGTGCCCTGACTGGAATTGAACCCAGGACCTTCCAGTCTGCAATCCAACACTCTATCCACTGAGCCGAACCAGCTAGGGCTATATATATATATTTTTTTTAAATATATCTTTTATTGATTTCAGAGAGGAAGGGAGAGGGAGAGAGAGATAGAAACATCAGTGATGAGAGAGAATCACTGATAGGCTGCCTCCTGCACACCCCCCACTGGGAATTGAGCCTGCAACCCATGCCCTGACTGGAAATCGAACCGTGACCTCCTAGTTCATAAGTTGACGCTCAACCACTGAGACACACCAGATGAGCTATTTTTTCTCATTTTATACCGAAGGAGTATACTTTTTTTCCAGGTTTGGTGATGTTTTACAGTTTATTCATGTGCCACCTTTATAGGTAGAAAGAGAGACTGGATGAGTAGCTTGACGGTAGGTATGTGTCTAGACTAGGAAAACTTGAATGTGTTCATGAAGAGTGGATGGAGGAAGAGGAGGAAGTTGATGAAGATGGGATTTAGAACCCAGGGGAGTGGTTTAACTTTCAAAAGGAAGAAGGCCCCCTCTGCCTCTAAGCTATCAGAAACAAGTCAAGAAGAGGTATATTTCAGGTAGATCAACAAATGCAGGATGGCTCTGACATGCGTGGCTTTCATTCTCTCTTTGGATTCAGAGAAAACATCGTAGGCCAAGATTTGAGGGATACACAGGTTGTGTGGGATGTATGAGGAGAAGTTTGTGTTTGGAATTTTCAACATGGAACCTGCCAAAGGGAGCTCACCAGAGGCAGGAGAAGGCACCGTGGGACAGCTTTGATAAAGCAAGCTTGTAGGGGTACCAGGCAGGGCAGTGATGGGCTTCTTTCCCACACAACTCTGTCCAGTAAGGGCCTGAGTCCGCTGAGGAAGGAGAGAATGGAGGCCAAAGAGACAGGAAATGGAGTTGCTGATATACTTGTCACTGAAGGGGTTAACCAGAGAGCAGGTCATTGACAGATTGGAATTCGGGGTCTACAGGTCTTTGTGAGGTCAGAGAGCACATCTAGTGGAAGACCATTAGATAGGAGAAGAAAAGACTATGGTCTGAGCAGGATTTCTGAGGAAAACTTGAAAAGACATAAATTTGAGTGATGACAAAGACAGGGTTGCCAAAAAAGAGAGACCTACGGCAAAAAGAGATCAAGGACTCAAGAAATCAAGGCTAGCCCTAGCTTGTTTGGCTCAGTGGATAGAGCATCAGCCTTCAGACTGAAGGGGCCTGGGTTTGATTCTGGTCAAGGACACATGTCCAGGTTGCAGGCTCGATCCCCAGTGGGGGGCATGCAGGAGGCAGCCAATTAATGATTCTCTATCATCACTGATGTTTCTATCTCTTTCACCCTCTCCCTTCCTCTTTGAAATTAATAAAATTATATTTAAAAAAATAAATCAAGGCTAGATGGTTGAAGACAGATATCTGCACTAGAGAACCCCATGGATAAGGAGAATGACTGGGCTTTCTGGAGATGGGAGTTGTAGGGGTGAAGACAGGTAGAATAACATGTCCATGTCTTCACCCCCAGAACCTATGACTATGTTCTTTACACAGCAAAAGGGATTAAGCCGATATGATTAAGTTAAGGGTTTTGAGAAGGGGAGATTATTCTGGATCATCCAGGTGGGATCACTGTAATCACAAAGCTCCTTAAAAGAATGAAGGGAGGCAAAAGAACTGCAATGACAATGGAAGCAGAGGTCCGAGTGCTGTGATTGCCAGCTGTGAAGATGGAGGAAGGAAGGGGTCACAAACCAAGAAGTTCAAGTGGCCAGTAGAAGGTGGAAAAAGCAAGGAAACAGAGGAGCTCCTAAAGCCTCCAGGAGGAGCACAGAACTGCCGACACCTTCATTCTAGCCCAGGGAGACCCACTTGGACTTCTGACTCCAGACCTGTAAGGTAATAAGTTTGTGATGTTTCATGTCACTTAGTTTGTGGCAATTGTTCCATCAGCAAAAGGACACGAATAGAAATGGGAAGCTGATTGATATTAACTTTTTTCAAAGGAAAGGATTTTGAAAGAAAATGAAAGAGCAGTGCTCCGTGGGAAGAAGCCTAGAGCCAAAAGAAACCACCCATGCCATCAGATAGAGCTGTGTGCAAGGATGAGCTGTCTGCACGTGAGAGGGCTGCAAAGGACACGGGGTCCTCCAGGGCAATCCATTTCGGTTAAAGCCACACAGGAGACGGGGTAGTGAGAGAAAAGGTTAAGACTGTAGGGGATTATTCAAACTTTTTATAGTAGAATAAGAGTTTCCAAAGATAGTATAAATAGTTAACAGTCAAGTTACTGGGAGTAGACCAAACTGAATAGGAATAAGAATGTGTAACAGGATCTGTGACCTCCAGGGATAGCCTGTGCGCACACCACAGGCCTTTCCTGAGAATCACAGGACAAAGGGAGCCAGGGCCTTGAGAAGGGAGCAGGGCCAGAGATGGGACTCTGCTCAGCAGTTTTCATCAAATGCCTTTTGGCTCCCCCTTCAATTCAGCTGGTTAGATTTGAAGCATCCTGCCTGCCTCTGCTGGTCTTTGTCAAATTTCAGAATAAAACTTTTGCTTTGTAAAGACTGAGACCAACTTTAGCCAGAACAGCATTATCAGATGCAGTGATAACTAATTAATCATTGTCATAAACAAGTAAAAATAAACTTGTTCCTTCACAAACGATAATAAAAATTTGTTTCTGAATAGAGGTATCTTGTCCATATTAGGTTTGTAAATGCTCGTTTGATTTAATTGAATTAAGACAAGTCACAAAGTATAGTAAAGCTTGGATTTAGTTTCATCTGAGAGCCAAATCAAAGAATCATGAGCGAGCTAGACAGAGGGCTTTTCCATGTGAATGTCAGGTTTATGACTATAAGACCTCAAACCCTTTAGCCTTGTTAGCTGGGCTCAATGTGTGGGTCAGGGCCCTCCTTTGGCACCTCTGGCAAAGACCTAGAACATAAGCAGGCTTGGTTCCTTTCCACGAGGCCCAGCCCCTGAGTCCTGGCCTTTAGATATTACCAAGTCCATGACAAGGGAAAGCAGGAGAGGCAAACCCAAAGGAAAGACAGAGGAAAGAGAACACTTCTTTAGAGGAAAGAGGACAGAGCTGGCCTAGCCACCCACCCCTTGGTCTTCAGCCAGTGGGTATCCCTCCCAAGCAAATGGTCACCCCAAGTCTCTCTTACCACACTAGCTGAAGAGATAAGAAAAAGGATCCAAGAGAAGCAACAACCAGAAGAGGTCAATGGGGGGAAAGGGAGAGTTTATGTAATACTTTCAACAATAAAGATAAAAAAGAAAAGAAAAAAAATCCAGGAGGCTAGCAAGGAAGAGCTTTTAACCTCTTTGTTAATCATGTCAAAAGTTTCGTTCTTCCCATTATGTCCTTGACTTTCACTCAGGTCAAACACTCCCCTTCCTAGGATGAAGTAAGTGGAGAGGGAGCATTGTGTTTCTCCCCACAAACCAGCAAATAAGTATGCCCTTTCAAACTCTAAGCTCTTAAGCTAAAAGTAATATATGTGTCTTTGTGCATTTGTTTTTTCATTTTTTTCCTTCCCATGTACAAAGCTGACGACTTCTTTAATTAAGCACTCTTCGCTCTTATTAGAGCTGTTGGCATGTTCGAGAACATTTGCTGCTCTTGGTTCCCCAGTGGACCAAGGCATGCATTTTCAGGAACCCAGGGTATCTGGCTGAACTCAACTGAACTCACCTCTAATTGCACTGCTGAAGACTGATCTCAGCTAGCTAACGTCTAGACACAGAATAAGCTGCCTTGGAATCACTTGTCTGTGTATCCTGAGGAGCTGTTCCGGGAGATATGGATGAGGATCCTACTGATTTCAGGGGATGTAGAAATAGGATTGAGACACAAAGAATCCTTCCAGGTCACCATGATGCTCAGTCTCATAACAGTTACCCTTGGTGCAGGAAAAGCACAGGGGTGATTCTGAATTATCTGATCACTTCTTCTTTCACAAACACTGAGCTGGGGCCTCTGACTTCATGAATGTGCAACCTGTATAGTCACACAGGAGCCTGCACTTACAAGGGCCCATGCTTGTTTAATGCTCTGTTGCTGCTGTCTTGAGATTCTTAATGACTTCTAAATTAGGGGCTCAACATTTTGATTTTGCACTGTGTTCTGCAAATTATGTTGTCTGTTCTGGTCCCAGTATGGTTTCTTTCACTGAGAGCCCTCTAATGTGAGGGTTGCTTCTTTAATAGCGCATAACCTCTTTTACATGCATTTATTTATGTGTCTGTATCCAGTTTTCAGACTGCTGGTTTCCCTGAGGGCATAAACTTTCTTATCTCTTTTCTCCAGGGCCTAGAAGAGTGCCTGATAAATCCTAAGTGGTCAGACAGTTTGTCGAATGATCGAATGCTGTAAAGAGGCCACGGGGATATTCCCATAGCCAAGGTAACAAGCAGATCATTGGGATAGTGCCACATTTGGTATCAAGTTCACCATAAAAGGGGTCATTAATTCTGGACACTCCCTCCCTGCCTCCTCCTTAACCACTTCTCTCTGTCTGAGCTATAAGCTGCTTTAATGCTTGATTGCCCACACAGATTCTCTGTTCACCTGATTCTCTAAGCTGAGCAGGGAACCCAGACAACCGTGTTAATGGACCAAGCTGAGCTGCTGTTGTCAGGGTTCAGAGAGACAGTTTTGACCTTGGGCTTAGGCACACCTTCACCATGGCCAACTGAGCTGCAGAGTCTGAGAGAAATACATGTGAGAACAAACATCAGGATTTCTAAGAGGATTATGTAAAGGAGTGCCATCCTGAGTACCCTTTACAGGCTGGTCTGGCCCTGCTGCCCTGGTGCCCGAGGCCAGGCCTCTGGTGGAGGCAGGAGCAGGTGAGGCATCCAGGGCTATTTTAAAAATCCAGGAAATCCCTCCTGGTCCACATGAATACCCCTTTAATCTACCTTGATCTCTAAATAGCTTATTAGAGATTCATTCTTTGGAGTTAAGGTTTTGTCCCCTAATAAAAATAATACACTCATGAGAGAGATAACACATAGAACGACTGTCAGACATTAACTATCAGCCATCATTTTTTTAAAAGTTCACTTTAATTGTGAGAGTAACATGCTTTTGTTGTAAAAACCTAAACATGCTAAGCTTCCCTTGATCAGGACCACAGTGTGGCACAAATTCACATTGACATTGCACACCCTGGAGACCCTGCCTGTTACTACCTGCTCCTCCATCCTCAATCCTATCCTCCCACCAGAGAGAAGCATTGCCAACAGTTTGGTGTAAATCCTCCTATATATTTTTTCATGTGTATAATATGCATACAAACATATTATAATGAATATATCATCCTTACATGCTTTTTCAAACTTGACAATATTACTTGGTGATCTTCCTATATCTATATCTATATCTATATCTATATCTATATCTATATCTATATCTATATCTATATCTATATCTATATCTATCCATATATATCTATATCTATATCTATGATAGATATATATATATATATATATATATATATATTATATGAAAGCATTTAACCACATGGTTAAAAAAATCCAAGGGACAACTTTAAGCATACCAACATTCGCATCATGGGGGTGCCAGAGATAGAAGAGAGAGAGAGAGCAAGGAATTGAAAACCTATGGAAAAAAATAATGACTGGCCTGGCCGGGGCCGTGGCTCAGTGGTTGAGCAGCATCCTATGAATCAGGAGGTCACAGTTTGATTCCTGGTCAGGGCACATGCTCAGGTTGCAGGCTCGAATCCCAGTATGGGCGGTGTGGGAGGCAGCCAATCAATGATTCTCTCTCATCATTGATGTTTCTATCTCCCTTTCCCTTCCTTTCTGAAATCAATAAAAATACTGTATATTAAAGAAAAAAAAATTAATGACGAAAAACTTCCTTAACCTAGTGAAGGAAATAGACATACAAGTCCAGGAAGCACAAGAGATAGTCCCATACAAGATGAACCCAAAGAGGCCCACACCAAGACATTTCATAATTAAAATGCAAAAGGTTAAAGACAAAAAGAGAATCTTAAAAGCAGCAAGAGAAAGCCATTAATTATCTGCAAGGGAGCTCCCATAAGACTGTCAGCTAATTTGTCAATAAAAACTTTGCAGGCCAGAAGGAATTGGCAAATAATATTCCAAGTGATGAAAAACAAGGACCTACAACCAAGATTACTTTACCCAACGAAGCTATCATTTAGAAAAGAAGGACAAATAAAGAGCTTCCCAGACCAAAAAAAAAAAAAAAAAGCTAAAGGAGTTTATCACCACCAAATTAGTATTACATGAACTATTAAAAGATCTTCTTTAAGAAGAAGAAAAAGAAGAAGCTCTAGCCAGTTTTTCTCAGTGGTTAGAGCATCAGCCCATTCACCAAAGGGCCACCAGTTTGATTCCCGGTCAAGGATATGTACCTTGGTTGCAGGTTTGATCCCCAACCCCACTCAGTCAGGGAAAGTGCTGGAGGCAACCAATCAATTTGTCTCTTTCACATCAATCTCTCTCTCTCTCTCTCTCTCTCTCTCTCTCTCTCTCCCCCTTTCTTCCACTCTCTCTAAAAATCAATGGAAAAAATATCCTCTGGTGAGGATTAACAACAACAAAAACATGAATAATAAAATGGCAACTAATAGATATCTACCAACAATTGAATTTAAAAAACAAAATAAACAAAGTATAACAGAAACAGACTCATAGATAAAGAGACTATTTTGATGGTTGCCAGATGGGAGGGGACTTGGGGAGATGGGTGAAAAAGATGAAGGGTTTGAAAAGTACAAATTGGTTGTTACAAAATAGTTATGGGGATGCAAAGAACAGCAGAGGGAATATAGTCAATAACATTGTAATAACTATGTATGGTGTTTGATGGGCATGAGATTTATCAGGATGATCACTTACTAAATTATATAATATCTAATCACTGGGGTGTACACCTGAAACTAATATGTTGCATGTCAACTGTAATTGAAAAATTAAAAATTTTTAAAGTAAAAAAAAATCAACACGAAAGACATCAAAAACAGCTGTCCG
Source organism: Myotis lucifugus (assembly GCF_000147115.1). NCBI lineage: Eukaryota > Metazoa > Chordata > Mammalia > Chiroptera > Vespertilionidae > Myotis > Myotis lucifugus. Next base: position 121,803 of record NW_005871692.1, on the reverse strand, counting down.
CATTCTCAGTATTCCTTTCTCTTTGTCTCACATCTAAAAGGGAACCACTTTTAACAACTTCTGCTTTAAAATGTTCTGACAGTTACTTTTATCTATAAATAATATTTCTTGACTTATGAACTTGACACATTGCCTCTTAACTTCCTGTTCTGATGGGCAAGGCTCTAACTTCCTCTCACTGCCCTCTGTGTACCTGCTCTCCCTCCTGATTCATCTGTGGCACCACTTTCAGTTCCTCTACTAGTCACATTTGAACCTTCAAACTGCCAACTCAGCCTCCACTCCTTGAACCATCAACATGGACTGTGCCACTCTTAAAAGACAGTGGTAACGTAACGTAGCATGTCCCCTCTTCCACAGTAGACCTCCCATCCATTTTTCTTTGCCAAAGCTGTTATTTACTAGCATATGTTTTATTGTGTCACATAGTCAGTTTTCTAGGATTAATATGTAGGTTGGTTTTAGAAGCTGAAAAGCAACAAACAGCATTTGCATTACAATGCCTGGCGAGTAGCGTTCCCAGCAGCGTTCAGTAATGCCGCCTGTACCTCTGTACTTTGGTCTGTGGTCTATGGTCGGAGCTGCGCCACTCAAAGGAGACAGTCCAGGTCTTCAAGTAGAAATGAATCCTCCTCCTTCTCCTCCTCCTCTTCCTCTTCCTCCTCCTCTTTCCATCTCACCTTTTGTACTCACACTTTCCTGTTCCACCGTCTGTCTATTATTTACACCTCCCCTTTCAGGCCCCTCCCCTCACTCCTTCTCTCCCCGTTCCTTGCTTCATCCAGTTGGTAGCCTCTTCTAGATTCAAGCTGGCTGCCCTTAGTTTAGGCCCGTGGTCAGCAAACTGCGGCTCGTGAGCCACATGCGGCTCTTTGGCCCCTTGAGTGTGGCTCTTCCTAAGCCTTAGGAATACCCTAATTAAGTTAATAACAATGTACCTACCTATATAGTTTAAGTTTAAAAAATTTGGCTCTCAAAAGAAATTTCAGCCCTAACCGGTTTGGCTCAGTGGATAGAGCGTCGGCCTGTGGACTGAAGGGTCCCAGGTTCGATTCCAGTCAAGGGCATGTACCTTGGTTGCGGGCACATCCCCAGTCAGGGGTGTGCAGGATGCAGCTGATCGATGTTTCTCTCTCATCGATGTTTCTGACTCTCTATCCCTCTCCCTTCCTCTCTGTAAAAAATCAATAAAATATATTTTTAAAAAATTTCAATCGTTGTACTGTTGATATTTGGCTCTGTTGACTAATGAGTTTGCTCTATGTCAGCCCTCCTCAATTCATTCTCTGTTTTCTAGAAATATTTCAAAGACTCTACTATTATTACGTCTGTTATTGTGGGTTTATCCACTTTATTTTTATTCTGTTGTTGCCATTTTTAACAGTGTGTTAGGCGAGAAAGAAGATAAATGTTTGTGCTCAACCCACCATCTCAAACCCAGATATTAATATCTTACTGTAAACTGGTTGATCGCCTTTTCCAAACAACCTGAGAGAGGATTTTTGAATGTGGAAGACAGAAAATAATCATTAGGTGTAAATAACATTTTCTGAATTCTCTTCATTTTTCTATAACCTTTGACACTATCGACCACTCCCTTTCCTGAGACTCTCTCCTCCCCTAACATTTGAGATCCCATCTTCCTTGCTCTTTTCTCAACTTAAAAACTCTTTCCCAAGCTCTTTTCTTTACTTGTTCCTTTAAAGATTCATCCTTATTCTTCTCTTCTCCCCCTAATGTTGTAATACCCATAGGCAAAAGCCTCTCCAAATTTTTACCTCCAATGCCAATGTTTTTTCTGAACTCCGGGCCTTTAAGTCAGCTTGCCAACAGGGCATCTTCACCTGGATGTTTCACAGGTGCTCCAGACTCTACATGCGGACAAGTGAATTCAGTATCTTTCTATCACATCTTCTCTTCTGTGTGCCTTATTTTAGCTAACAGAGCCATCATCCCATTAGTCTTTGAAGCTACAAACTCTGCCTCTACCTTTCTGTGACAGACTGGCAATAAACTTATTTTCCTTTTTTTTGGGAACACTGCTGAACTACACTTCCCAGGTTCCACTGCTGTTAAGTTTGGCTGATGGAATGTGGGGGAAGTGATGTCTGTCACTTTGAGGCCTGGCCCATGCAAACCATCTTTGAGATCCTTAACTCCCTCCTTCTGTGCCTTTTTGCTGGCTAGTTTTTCAAAGCTGTCTTTTTCCCTCTGTGCCTGCTGGAAAGGGCACTATATCATTCTCCTTGACTCAGGAAGGTATTCATTCACAGCTTCTGAAGGGCTTGTTGCCCAGTCCATGGGTCAGCTTGGTGAGGCTATGGTGCCTCCCCATTTACTCAAACACCAGTCCGGATGTTGCTGTGAAGGCATTTTTTAGGTGTGACTATCATTTACAATCAGTAGACATGAAGTAAAGCAGATTATCCTCAATAAGATTGCTGGGCCTCATTCGATCATTTGGAAGCATTAATAGCAAAGACTGTTTCCTGAAGAAATTCTGCTTGGAGACTGCGATATAGAAACCTTGCTTGAGTTTCCAGCCCGCTGTAGTTCTGCCCTACAGATGTTTGACGTGCCAGCCCCCACAATTACATCAGCCAATTGCTTAAAATAAATCTCTCTTAATCCCCTATCTCCTTCTCTGTCTGTCTGTCCATCTATCCATCCTATTGGTTCTATTTCTCTGGAGAACTCTGACTAGTATATCAAAGAAAGAGCCAATTCCAATTCCAATTCCTTTCCACATGATCCTTTTAACATTCCTATCACCACGTCCATCTGAGACTGGATTTAAGCTGTGTCTGTACACACACCAGACACTGCCCAAGGATCGAGATAAGCTACAAAGCTTTTTTAAGAATTAAAACATAACGGCCCCTTTCTCGCCCATATCCCGAGGATAAGATATTTCTCAACCCCTCTCCCATCTCATACAAGTACAAGAACCCAGAACGAGGACTGGGGCTGGATAGAGATACTAACGCAGCCTGCAGAAGTCGCTTTAATCTTGACTGGGGCTAAGGTTGCAGATAGGATACAGTGGCCATTTCTGAGAAGGAGTCAAATATTAAACAAAACAGAAAGAAAGGAACACTGAGAAGTTAGCTCCTTGCCTGAAGCGTTGGTCAGGCCTCAGGGAGAGGGGATGTGGGGATTCACTCCTATTAATATCTCATCTAGTTCTGGGGTCAAGATACCATGCGGACCTGGTAGTGAGAGATTCCTTAGGCCTTCTGTGTGCCAGGGAATTTCTTCCCGTCCTCTGTCTGGCTCATTGCCATAGAGCCTGTGGAGTCAGTTGTTGTCTAGAGAGCCTCCCTCTAGGTTAGGAATTGGAATTGGAATTGGCTCTTTCTTTGATCTGCTCAACTCCTTTCTGTTATTTTCTGCTCAGAAAGCTCACTCATTCCTATGACTTCAGTCCTCACCTCTGCTGCCAGCTTCCAGCTCCACCTCCCACCCCAATCCTATTCCCCTCAACCCTGCTCCCTAAAGGGCATCCACCCTTGGTTTATTCCACACTGGCTCCCCTCTAGGGTCCCCACTGGCATCACTCACAATGAATGCAAAATGCCAGATGTTAGACCAGCTCTCAAAGGTTTCCACAAACCACCTCCTCTTCCTGCCTCCAAACCACTGTCGTGTACTCCTACCTTCACTCTTCACTGACCCCTATTTAGCTTCATTCTTCCAAATACTCCACCTGTTCCTGCCTCTTCCTACTTTTTAACTGCAACCCACACTTTAGATGCATAGCTCCTGAATGGAATTATGGTGATTGTCCTTCTGGTCCGACCACCGTCGCCTCCATATGAGACGTTCTCATCTTTCTCCCTGGACCATCTCTCTAGTCGGGGCTATTTCTTACCCAGCTTCTCATGAAGGTAAGAGGTTCAGATATATTTGGGTCTCACACCCCCATTTCCCAGTGTCCAAAATCAAGGTCATCTGCTCCTTCCAATACTCTGCCCGCTCCCAGTTCTCCGCTTCTAACTTCCAAGGTTTGAAACTTCAAAGACATTTTAAATCAGCCTTTTCTTTATGCTCTAATTCCATTTAGCACTGAACCCCAACACTTCTGTGATTCAACTTCATCTCTAGAAAGGCCCTCATCACCACCCACACAGCGGTTTCTACTCAGCCTCCCAATCTCAGTTTTCCCCTTCTACCCATCTTGCATATCACTGCCTTATTAATCTTCCTAAATACCTTTTCCATCCCATTATTCAGCTACTCTAAAGACTTTCAGGCTCATCGTTTCCTAGGGCATCATGTCAAGTTAATGCACTATTACAGAGGGGAGATAATGCTGAGTGGGGATATAGTTAGAGCTCCACGGTATATTAATATTAGGACTAGAAGCTGGGCACGTTAGTTTCTTTACCTGCACTATGATAATGTGAACACACCCTTTTTTTCATTCAATAAGACACTATATAAATATGAGACATAATTTACATGCTCTTTTCCTTGGTTTTAAGATCCCTCATAAACTGGTCCTCAGGAAGTTGGGAGATTTTTCCTAAATCCTGGTCTTGAGAGTCTCAAGGCAGAGGCTCTCAGAACATAGCTGGTGTGCCTTGAATTGCTTCCAGATAACCAGTTTCCCAAATTGTGACATTCCCTATTGGTCTTATTCTGGGTTAGTAAAGTGGCTGTAATCTGGGAAGAGGTGTCTTTGGGATCAGAGATAGGACTTTTGTGATCCTTACATACAAAGGTGGTGATTAAAGCTACTGCACAGAATGAGCTAGCCCAGAGAGAGGCGATGCGAAGAGGACCAAGATCAGAGCCTAGGGCAACACCAGCACAGGGCCAGACCATTTATTAGACTCCTAGAGCCTAGCTCAGTGCCTGCAGTATAGTAGGTGCTTCATAAACATTCTTAAAGTTGTATTACCATTAAATAGCACCTGTAATTCATTCATTCATTGATTCCTTCACTCAATAGATGTTTATTAAATACCTAGAAAGGATTCATTTATGTTAAGAGTACATTGATGATAAAAATAAACAGTGTCCTGGGAGCTTACAGTTATGGGGGGGAGTTGGAGACAGACCTTAATCAAATAATCTCAACAATATTATCACAACACGATAACATATAAACTGGTCTAGAGTGGCAGGGAATGGTTTCTAAAAAAGCGACATTTAAGCTAAGATATCTAGAGTGGCCGAGTCCGGGAATACTCAATAAATTCTTGTCAACAATGGCCAGTGGCCTCTGCTGCCACCCAGAGAAGAGACTCTGCCCTGGGATTCCTGGGGGAGAGGAGGCAGAGCTGTGTCCGGGGTGCTGGGCAGCCACGGCCTTTTCTGCAGGTGAGCCTAGTAGGTTTTCTAAATGACCCGGTGCATGTTGTTTCCCACTGGGTATGGAACGTTGCCTTACTTAAGGAGTAGTATTAAAAAAGCGAGTTCAGCCCTAGCCGGTTTGGCTCAGTGGATAGAGCATCAGCCTGGGGGCCTGAAGGGTCCTGGGTTTGATTCCGGTCAAGGGCACATGCCCAGGTTGTGGGCTCGATCCCCAGTAGGGGGTGTGCAGGAGGCAGCCAATCAATGATTCTATCTCATCATTGATGTCTCTATCTCTCTCTCCCTCTCCCTTCCTCTCTGAAATCAATAAAAATATATTTTTAAAAAACAACAAAAAACCCGAGTTCAAAGATTATTCGGAAAAATATCACAGAGGCGCATGCAAAGTTTAAGCCCATTTACCCAAAGTTGTCCTCCTAAGTCACAAATGTGGGCACGTCTTTGGGACAATCTCAGTGGAGACCCTTGTGCTTAGAACCTGTCCACATAGCATCGGGGCCTGTCCTGTCCAAGGGGAAGACCACACACCTTTGGCATCAGGCCAGAGACCTCAGCCTGTAGCTGATGCCTCCCCTTTATATAACTCAACTTTTCCAACGGCTAGGTTTTTACACCCTAGAATGTTAATAATTCTCATTGCCACTTGAAGGGACACAAGGCTAAGTAGGTTAAGGATTAAAGAGAGTGCATGAGAAAAGCATTTTTTTTTTGGGTTTCACTTTTGTAATCTTAAAAGAAAATACTGCTTAGGAAGATGGGATGGACTTTCCCAGGAGAAATCACAGGATCAGGTGGCAATGCAGTCGAGTGTCATGGAAAACAAAATTGATGTGCTTTAGTAGGTGCTCACCCAGCCTATCCGTTCAAAGGCTTCTTCTCATGGGTGCTGGAACTTTCCAAGGCTCTCCTCAGGTTCACTGTGAGCCTATGCCCTCTAGTATTTTTTCCTCCCTTCCTTTAACACCTTGCATAAAATAATGTTCTAATATAAAGCAGCATGTATACGTGGGAAAATGAATTATGGAAGCAAATATGATACATGTGAGAAAAACAGACCATGCTGCTTTAGGCTTATGTTTACTATCTTGTATTTTCCTTTTGCTTTTTTTTTAAATTATTTTTTTTCTCTCATCATCTGTCTTTGTACCCATCAGAGACCTTTTGGGAATTTGTCTCTTCATTCATCTTTCATGCTGTTTCTTAGAGCAATTTTACATCTGATATTTTTACATTTGATAACACTGAGGGGGACAGCTGCATAAAACATTAATTACTTTATATGATACAGAGCTGTGATGCCTTCTAGATAACTCTCTGGGTCACAGCTCGATTACTAAATTAGTTAAATAGTTTGAAAGGGCACTTTTCTTAACATTTGAAGTTATTCTATTTATTTGCTTTTTTATCCTGCTCTTTTAATTACCAGATTCTTCCTTTTATTTAACAAAGAGATTTGTTCCTCCTGTCTTTTTGTGTTTGCAAGACTGTGAAATCTCTATCCAGTTGGAATGCACAGAGCTCTGAAACTGGGTTGGACTCGTACAGGGTCTGGCTTGTCCTTGATCTACACAATTATGACCCCTCATTCCAGGCATTGTTTTTCTTTAGTCAATAGTTTTTTATGCCCAAAAGTCTCATAGGGATACTTAAGGAAACAAAAATATAGCACCCCAGGGTTTGGAGAACATCATCCTTAAACCAAAACACTTTTGTTTTATGATTGCCCTTGCTCTGAAAACAGTACGTTTTCAAAAGGCAAGAGGCTGAAGCAAGGAAATAAAAGAAGACAAGTGTTAGAGTATAAAGAAGATAAAACTGGCCATGATTAGAGAAGAGAGTAGGGAAAGGAAAAAGGCAACTGAGGCTAAAGTTTAGCAAGAGATCCCAGAGTCCCATATTTTCAGAGCTTTCCTGTTATTTCCTGGGGTTCATATAAAAAATTAGCATTTGCAGGGTCAGCCTGGATGGAGGTGCTTGGATGGAGCAGGTACAGGGCACATTGATGAAGCCATAGAAATATTCTTGAGTGAAAGAAGTAAAAAGCAAGAGTATATGGTATAAGTATATACTGCATGATTCTATTTATATGAAGTTCAAGAATTGATTATAGTTACTTTTTATTTTTTAAAGAATGGTTTATTGACTTTTAGAGAGAGAGAGAGAAAGAGAGGGGAGAGAGAAACATGGATGTGAGAGAGAAACATCAGTTGACTGCCTCCTGCATACCCCCCAACCTGGGCTTGTGCCCTGACCATGCATCAAACTGGCAACCTTTTGGTGCACAGGACGATGCCCAACCAACTAAGCCACACTGGCCAGGGCAGATTACACTTATTTTTGAGGCCTTGTTGACTGACAGGGAACATGGAGGAGCCTCCTGGGGTGACAGAAATAGTCTAGATCTTGATCTGAGTGGTGGTTACGCAAGTGCAGACATGTAAAAATTAACCAACCTGCACACTTAAGAAAAATGGGTGTTTTCCACTGTGTTATACTTTAAATTTGTTTTAGAAATCCACTTGTTCCCGTCACACAGAAAGACTTCCGTGGGACTTCTCCAGGGCCGTAGAGAATGGTCCTCAAACATACTAATCTGATACCACGACTTTTTTCAAAGTGCTGCTTCTAAATGTTTTGGTTTGATGAGACCACATGAACAAATTACAGGACTCTCCCTTCAGTGTTGTCTGGAGGGGCAGACTAGACACGGAGTAGTATTTTGGTGTTTGGCAACATGGTATGCCGATGGTGGGGGCGTTAAGGGTAGGCACACTTGGCACACATTCCACCCTGTGCCTCGGGGACGATTCATGGACAGAGAAAGATTCCCACTGGCACGTTAGTTAGCTCAGAGCCTGTCCTGGCTGGAAACGCTGGCAAGCTCTACCGTTCTCTTCCTCTGCTTTTTGGCAGGAGAATGCTTTGTGCGAGGAGGTAAGCAAGGGGTCCTGGAGGACAGCGGGCTCTTCCCCATCTTCCGTGCCTTTCCCCAAGGAGATACGTTTACAGCATCCTTTGAGGTAGAACCACTAAGCACACCCAGAAGTATATAATCTCCCCTCACATTCCACCTCTGGGGGGCCTTCCCCTGTGCCAGGCCATGTCCTTGACAGGCCTTACTGTGCGTTTCCAGGCCCTGGCAAGATTCAGCCTTGCTTTGTGAACCTCAGGGTGGGCCTGTTTAATTAATCTTCAAAGCATCTGGATCCTGTTTCTCTACACAGGTTAAGTAACTAAGCTTCTTGAGCCCCTCTATCTAAGCTCCTTGAGAATGAAAGAGCGAGTTGCTTTCTGAGGGATTTGCCTCCGTTCCATAATATCTTCCTTATGTGAGCTGACAGGGTGCTGTGCTCCATTCCCAGGAGTGGATGTCACCCCAGAATGGGAATCATTCTAATTTTGAAATGGGAGCAGCACATTGTGGGATCAAACAGAAGCTGGTGTGACATTTCTTTGAGAGGAACTGGGAGGTTTTCTTTTATTTCTGATGGTCCCTACATTCTTCCCTGCTTCTCTCTCATTTTCTGTGTCCTTTCTGAGATACCCTTCCTACTTTCTCACTGAACTTCACTAATGATTCTGTTCCATCTCCTTACATCCTTTCCACTGGCATCACTTTTTAACATAGGAGAACTAGACCAGACCACCCCACCCTAGGCTCACCTCTTTTATTTCTCTTCCTTCTCTACTCTACCTCTATTTAACGACTTGACTAAACAAAATACATAGAGTGTTGAGAGCCATTTACATTGACACTTTTGTTTATTTAAATCGAGATGTTTTGCTAGAAATACACCATCTGTTGCCCTAGCCCCCTGGTCGGCAAACTGCGGCTCTCGAGCCACATGCGGCTCTTTGGCCCCTTGAGTGTGGCTGTTCCACAAAATACCACGTGTGGGTGCGCACATACAGTGCGATTGAAACTTCGTGGCCCATGCGCAGAAGTTGGTTTTCGGCCTGGGCTAGTCTATTTTGAAGAAGTACTGTTGATATTTGGCTCTGTTGACTAATGAGTTTGCCGACCACTGCCCTAGCCGGTTTGGCTCAGTGGATAGATTGTCAGCCTGCAGACTGAAGGGTCCCTTTGATTCTGGTCAAAGACACATGCCTGGATTGTGGGCTCGATCCCCAGTTGGGGGCGTGCAGAAAGCAGCCAATCAATGATTCTCTGTCATCACAGATGTTTTTATCTCTCTCTCCCTCTCCCTTCCTCTCTGAAATCAATAAAAAATAATTAAAAAGAAACACACCATCTTTTTTTTAATTGTAACTAAAATATACCAACAAGATAGATTAAATGACTTTTTAAAAAAATGCCTTCTAGTTTGTTTAAGGAGCATTTTTATCTAATTCTTTATCACTGGAAAATTTCCATGTCTTTGACATTTTCTTTTAATTTGGAAATTTCTAACAATTACAAAAGGATGATGAACTGCTATGTACCTACCACCAACCTTAATAATTATCTACAGTTTGTCAATCTGGTCGCATTTATCCACCACACACATTTCCCTTTTCTTCGATATTTTAAAGCAAATCTCAGATTCCATTTTATTTCATTGTCCATACTTCAATGTATTCACTGACTTTCAACATTCACAAAGAAACACAAAGGTAGAAGGTAAAAAAAAATCATTAAAAGCTTTCATAAAACTGTCCATTTTTATGGGTAAATTTGTTTGGAAATGTAAAGAGCCAATTTACTTATAGGCTAGTTCAGTTGCATTCATTGTATTCCAGAGCCTCAGAGGTAGGAATTCATAAGAAAAGCCACCTACTTTTCAGCTAGCATTTACTCATGGTGTTTCCCAGATATATCCACTTACCACAGGGTTTCTACCCTTCTTGAGACCCATGGACTGGAACCAAACATGACACTTTAAATAATAACTGAAAGGGAAGATGGCCATCACACATTGTACTCTGTGGCTTACAACCAGCAGGGCAACTTATTTAGAAGTCTAAAATATCTTCGTTTTTAAAACGTTGAGCTCACCCAGTGCCAAATGGTTATTTGATGTTATAACCCTCAAACAAACCAGAGACAATGGAGGGCACTACGCATCAGTAGGTCAGAACCAAAGCATAACACGGTAGCTCTTCTGTCGGGTGTGTTCTCATGCCTGAGCTCCGCTGTGCTTTCTTCTCCAACTGAAGTGAACTGTTTATTGAGCAGGTGTGGGGTCCCAGGATGAAAGTCTTGTTAAACTTGGACAAGAGAGGTCTCAATGGTTTCTGCTATAAAAATGTTTTGCTCTGTGAATTCTTTCCTTTTTGAATAAATCTGTTAGCTGGAAGCTGGGAGATTGGCGTCTGGCTTCCCTAAATGTTAACATCTCTTCCTTTGAGGGTAGGGGGAGTAGAGAATGGCCCATCTTCATAATAAGTCTCAGGCCAATGGTGGAGGGTTGAGGGTTCAGCTCCCAATGTGAGACAGTGGCAGCTCCCCATATTTCTATATGAGAGGGATTGAAAAGGCAGCTGCCTGAGGATTTGTGAATATTCAGAACCTCAAATTATTGGAAATAAGCAGGATATAAGTAAATTAGTAATAATAGTCTCTACTCTCTAAAACCAATAAATACATTTTTAATTGTATTTTTTCTAGTACTTTACGTAAAATGCAGAAAATGTCAGCCATCTATATCAAAGATTGGGGACATGATAGATTATTATGGGAGGAGGGAGCTCTGCCTATGAATGAATCCATAGAGAGTGGAACTAATTCAGGATCACTCAGCACTCACAAGATGAGTTTTCTTTGATTAGGGGTCTTTGAAGCTGTCAGAGGGTCTAATTTGCCAGATTCCTTACCAGGAAGATTATCTAAAAGCAGGAGTCTTAACCTGGGCATAGACATCAGGAAGATCTGTGGATCCCCTGAAATTGTAGGCACAATTTATTAAGTAAGGACTTTTTCTGTGAAGCCTACATTTTTCATTAGATTTTCAAATTATTCTATCCCCCCAAAAGGTTAAAATCCATTCTTTACAATCAATTATATTTGATTTCAGAGAGGAAGGGAGAGGGAGAAAGATAGAAGCATCAGCGATGAAAGAGAATCATTGATCGGCTGCCTCCTACAAGCCCCCCCACACTGGGAATCGAACCTGCAACCCAGGCATGTGCCCTGACCAGTAATCCTGGTTCATAGGTCACAATCAAGGTTTATAGGTGGAATTTAGGGAAAACTCAGAAGAACTTTTGCCTTCAATATACATTTTCACTACTCAATTGTCATTGTCCCATCACCCTGCTCAACCTGAGAAGTGAGTCATCTGCGTTTGACTAGGCTCTCAATTGGATGTTATAGAGATAGGAATCCTAACATTGTCAGAAAAGCCATGTGTTAGTTGTGAGAAGCTGAATTTGATTCTCTCCCAAGGGCTTGTCCAAAACTCTAAAAGCAATGAACCCACTTTCAGGGCACTAACATGAACTTAATGACAGAATGTCTATTTGGTGTAAGTGAACTGCAAAAGCTTGTTTCACTTCACCCATTTTATAATCCATGGCTTTCTAACACCTTTAGGTATTTTTAGCAATATGGTCAGGTAGACTCATAACAACTGTCATTTTCTGTAAACGTTGAATTCTTTTTTACCAAATACAGACATAGTGAGTGTGCCAGCAATGTCCCTGACCTACTTGGGTAGATGAACAGCATTTCAAAAATTATCCACAATGATGTTCACCTCCATGGATGTAAATAATTGAGAAGTAAGTATCGTTCCAAATGACAGGCTTTTAATGATAGAAAAGGCCCTTCATCTGAAAAGCTGAAATACAGGCATATGCTATTAGCGCCGTTACAGAGCTATGTAATTTGTCTTTAGAGTAAGTACCGTAAAGCCTAGGCTCTGACATGTCCACTGCTGCCTTGATGTGGCTTTTGTTTTGTTTTGTTTTTAATTTTCTGCTCCATGGTTCTGGAGTTTTGTTGTTGGTGAGCTCTGAATATGAAAAGGACGTTTGGTCATCATCCTTCCGAACATCTCCTCAAAAATAACTTCAGCACCTGCAATTGAAGACCTCGAAACAGGATTTCCAAACTGCAGTTCATAAGCCCTTAGTGCAGTGATGGCGAACCTATGACACACGTGTCAGAGGTGACACGCAAACTCATTTTTTTGGTTGATTTTTCTTTGTTAAATGGCATTTAAATATATAAAATAAATATCAAAAATATAAGTCTTTGTTTTACTATGGTTGCAAATATCAAAAAATTTCTATATGTGACACGGCACCAGAGTTAAGTTAGGGTTTTTCAAAATGCTGACACACAGAGCTCAAAAGGTTCACCATCACTGCCTTAGTGGGTGGTGAAATCAAGTGACAGTGTTGCATCATGGATTTATTTTTTAATAAGATAGTAGAATATAAACTATCAGAGGGAGTCATGTATAATAAGCATAATTTTATGAAATATTTGATGTGCGTTTTGGCAATGGTGGGCATAAATAAGTGGAACAACAAATCGATGTCTCTCACTCTCTCTCTCTCTTTCTCTCCTCGTCCCTTCCTCTCTCTCTCTCTCAAATCAATAAGTAAAAATAAATAAATACATAAATAAATGAATGAATGAATGAATGTACAGAAGGGCCCCCTGCAGAGCTGACCTCTGAGTGAGGGGGCTCTGCTTGTCTGGTGTTGCTGTGTCTCCAAAGAGGACCTGATGAAGTTAGTTCTTCAAGGGTTAAAAAACAAAACAAAACAAAAAAACCTGACCTAGATTCAATTGCTGCTACCAGAGGAATAGCTGCTGCTCCTGGAAGATGCTTTGTGAGGATGACATGCTCCGAAAGAGGAAGCAGGTTGGGGGAGCAAATCCTTCTTCCTCCGCAGGCCTTGCCTCTTCCTCCAGCACCTGCAGTTGGCAGGGCCTAACAGAGAGCCGGCTGGCAAAGCAGGAAAGTGGCTTGCAGAGTTTCAGGCCCAGGATCACAAAGCAGAGTACAAAAGGGAGAGCTTAGAGCTAAAGACAATAAATAACCCAAAGACTGTCCCAGCGATCTGCCTGGTTGATCAAGCCAAAAGCCTAGGGCGATCGTTGTTTCTTCTTTGTAGTCTTCATATCCAGTCCATCAGCAGCACATCTTGGAAGTTCTGCCTGCAAAATATATTCTCCTCCCGCCCACTTCTCTCCATCTTGGACGCTGCCACCCCCGGACTAAGCCACCGTTGTCAGTGGTGATGACTGCCACGGTCTCCTACCCGGTATTTCTGGCTCCTTGCTTCCTGAAATGTGTTCTTCTCACAGTAACTAGAAAGGTCTTTTTAAAACAAACACTTTAGGCCTGGTCAGTGTGGCTCAGTGGTTGAGCATCAACCTATGAATCAGGAGGTCATGGTTCAATTACCAGTCAGGGCTCCATGCCCAGTGTGGGGCGTGCAGGAGGTAGCCGATCAATGATTCTCCCTCATCATTGATGTTTCTATCTTTCTCTCCCTCTCCCTTCCTCTCTGAAATCAATGAAACAAAAACAAAAACAAACAAATAAACAGAACAGTCTAGTAGCTTCCTATTGCACATAGAATAACCCCAAACTCCTCACATGGTCTCACTTGATCTTCCATCGCTCTGGCCACACTGGCCTGCCTCCTGTCCTTCGAGGGTGCCCAGCTGGATCCAACCTCAGGCCTTTATGGTGTTCTTCCCTCTGCCTGAATTCCTGCGCCACCTATTGCAGAGCTGCTGCTTATCCTCCACACCTCAGCTCCAACATCACCTTCTCAGGGAGGGGTCCCCAGACCACCCCTCCTAAAATAGAACATGTTAGAGGCAATTACCAAAGATCTTGTTCATTTATTTGTTACTATGGGTCATTTCCCCCAGTAAGTGGGGACCTTACTTCTATTTATCACTCTATCCTCAGCACCTACAATAAATGCCTGGCAAGAAGAAGAAAAAAAAAAAGACTTGAACCTACATAGTTAAACGGTAGCCTAAATTCAACTTTATTACTACATTTTTAGCCTTTTATTTGTACATGAAACACCTAGGTTGCATGCGTCTCCAAAGGAACTATAATTTATATCAATTTTTATCCTCACCTCTTGAGAAAAATGTCCCTGAGCGCTTCACGGTCCTCTGCTTTCAGTGGACGCAGCCTTTTCATTGCAACTCTGAAAGTCATGGCGGGAATTGGCAGCCAGCCTTTTTGAATGAGCAGGAGGAATTATTTTAAGAAGATATCATTTTCCTAAATGCTGCCATCCACAAAGAGGTTTTAGGAAGAAACACCATAGGTGACATACTAGTAAATCTTCCTTTCTGAAAAAGAAAAACAAGTGTTGGATTCTCATTAGTAAACGGAGCACAGTTGGTTCATCTGAGCTTTCGCCTCAACTATGTCTGCTGACCTGAGTTAGCCGCTCAGAGTCTAGTTGACCCCTTTCTCTGTCTCGGCTCTCTGGCTCCCATGAAGAAGGAAGAAAAACATCCTCAGAGCTTGTATCACTTTAAAAAATTCAAGTTATTACTCTGGGAGGACTTTCACAGAAGTAGAATAGGCATTATCTCAAATTTCCCATGAGTATGCCAGCCATAATGAAAGGTTGCTAAGAAATACTTTCCTTTCTTCAACGAACTACTTCAGGGAAATGGAGCCCTGGGTGTTTCCCGCTGCCTCGGGCTCAAAGCCCTTAGAAACAGGTTCATTTTAGTTCCTTGTGTATTAGCTAGAATCATACTGGAAAATCTGTACAAGATAAAATACTAATATGTTCCTAAATTATGGGATCGTTTTCTGTGCTTCGAGCATTTAAAGTAGCTATGTGAAACAGCTGTGAGCAAGTATTGCAAGATATGGTCTATTACCTTGCCTCTTGTTAAGCTGACAGTCCTCCCGATCACCAAGATTTCCCACCAATAGATATCTAACGTACACAGCTCCTCACTTGCCAGTAATTTCTTCCATCAGAAACTGGGTTAAGACAAAAACATGGAGAGGTATGGAGCCTGGGTGGCATTTAATGGGATACATGAGAAAATAAATTCTGTTTCTCTTAGGAAGAATGTATAATACACTGCAAACATGCTGAACATATTCTGATTTCCAAATCCTATGTGAAAGTTTCCTGGCTGATGTCCAGCTGTGGTTTGAAGGTATGGGATGGTAAAACTGTCTTATACTGCTCTTGCATAGCTTGGCTTGTCTTGAAGGTCAGTTGCTGCTTTGGTCCCAGTGCCAATTTTCCCATCACAGCACAAAAAATCAATTATCCTAGTATTCTTCTCATAGCCTAATGGCAGGATTATGGCAGGGTTGGCATTTTTCACCTTGTCCTTATGTCTTTAACTTCCTAGGGAACACTACACCGCCTCATTTCGCCTTATCAGATTGGCAAAGAATAAAAGCCTGACAGTACCGAGTGCTGCCAAAGATGTAGAACAATGAGAATATTCACACAATGCGGATGGGAATATAAATTGGTCAATCCTCTTGGAAATTAGTTTGCCAATATTTAGAATAGTTGTAGGTATGAATAACTTCAGATTATTCATAGCAACACTACTTCTAGGAATAAACTCCGAACATTTGTGTAAGAAAACACATAAGAATGTTCATTATAACTTTATTTGTAATTGCAAAAATTCAAAATAGGACAAATTTCTATCAAAAATAGAATAAATAAATTGTGTGTTTAATGCCATATAATACTCTTCAGCAATTAAAAGTAACTAGTGCTGCATGTTTTAACATGGATACATCTTTAAAATATAAGGTTAAGCAAAATTTTTTAAAGTTGCAAAAGAATATGCACATTTAAAATGCACATTTATAAGACACTGGGGGGTAGGGGAAGCCAGGGGATTGTCAAGGGCGGGGAAAAAAAAAAGGAGACATATGTAATACTCTTTGTAATAATTTAAGCAATAAAAAAATTTTAAAAAAAAAAATAAAGTTATTATTGATAGGTAAAAAAAAATAAAAAATGCACATTTATATGTTTAAAAACAAGTAAAACAATTATCTGCCCTGTTAACAGATACAATATGACATAGAAAGGTTACAAAAACATGAATGGATGCACTAGCTGGCATGGCTAAGTGATTAGAGCGTCAGCCTGAGCACTGAAGGGTCCCAGTTTGATTCCAGTCAAGGGCATGTACCTGGGTTGCAGGTTCGATCCGCAGCCCCAGTGTGCGGGAGGCCACCAAATCAGTGCATCTCTCTCACATCGATGTTTCTCTCTCTCCTCCTCTTTCTCTCTCTCCCTCCCTCCTTCCTTTCTACTCTCTCTGAAAATCAATGGAAAAAAATATCCTTGGGTGAGGATTTAAAAAAAAATGAATGGAATTTGCAAACATCAAATTCATGATGTACAGTGAATTTTTTTCCTGTGTAGTTTATTCAATCAACTAGATTGAGCATTTTCTATGAGTTATGCTAATTGCTAGAAGTCAAACAGTCCCCATCCTCAGAGGACTTAGAATCTGGTGGGGGTTGATCCTGAAACCACCCCTCCGGCCTCATAGCAATTAATTGGAACGTCTGTTATCACCTCCTGCTTTATGTTACGGCATCAGGTTTCATTACACCTTTCCCTCTAGGGCAGCGGTAGCCAGTAGAACTTTCTGTAATAATCAAAATATTCTAATATGTGCAATCCAATATGGTAGCCACTAGCCAATATGTAGCTATTGAACACTTGAAACATAGCTAGTGTAACTGGGTAACTACATTTTACATTTTATTAATTTGCATTTAAATAACTACATGTGGTTAGCAGCTACCATATTGGACAACATGGTTATAGGGTGTATGCTCTTTGAGGGCAGGGACTATATCTCTCTCTCGTCTTTATAGCCCTGCCTCACCTTCTTCCCCTCCAGGACACCTAGCTAGATACTGCCTCTCACAGAAGACATTTGATAAATATCTGTTGATTCAAGTCCCTGTGGTTCTGTTAATTAGCTGGTGCTACAGGGAAATTCACTTACTCTCTGGGCTGTCATTCGTTTCTTTATCAAATGCACAGTGTACACCAGTTCTGTTCCAAGCTGAGAGGATATAAACATAAATAAAACATAGTCCCTTTCATTGAGGAATTGATGGCCTTGTCTGGCAATAGTTCTTTTAGAAATAAAGCAGAGGGTTAGTCTTGAAGTTTTCTAAGATCTCTTCTACCCTAACATCATATATATATATATATATATATATATATATATATATATATTCACTGAATTATTTGTATGTGCCTAAGATCACTGTGAGAGTTCATGCAAACGGACAGTAAATCAGTAAAATGAGTTCTCCATAGGCCATGGAGGGCCACATAGAGGTTACCCTGAGGAACAAAGTGAACAACCAGGTACTATGGAGGCAGGTGTGTTCCTTCTCCCTGGTCCTTGTGGGAGGATGTGACTCATTAAATAATTCCATGGGCTGGTAGAAACCCACTACTCAAGGATAAGCAGGAACTGTGCCTGGCCCATTTGGTAAGGAGAGTTATTTGGCTAGAGGACCTTATCAATGAGAGCAGAATAGGGTGATAGGATAGGGAACTTGCTGTTAGGCTGTCTGAGCCCCTCATGATTTTATCACAGACGTCAGGGCAGCATATGATATTGAGCCTTAATTTTAGGCCTCACACTACACTGGGCCAGGCACCCTCATGGACAAGAATAAGTGGTCCCTGCCTTTATGGGTCTTTTTAAAAATATAACATATTTTTGTTCATAGCAGCACCATTTCACCCTAACCAAGATCTGGAAACAGCCAAAATGCCCACCAATAGAAGGATGGGATGAGAAGACTGTGCGACATTCTACACGATCGGATAATATGCTGCCTGGAAAAAAGAAGGACCTCTTAACATTTG
>NW_005871692.1:52549-103556 GCF_000147115.1 Myotis lucifugus | reverse complement strand
CAATGAGGAAAAATACCACATGATCTCACTCATTCATGGATAATAAAGCCCATTCGAACTTTGGCATTATAGATACAGAGGCAGAGCTGCCTCAAACTGATTGTCAAACTGCAGCGGGAAGGCCGGGAGGGTTGGGGGGCAGGAGGGAGGGGGGTAAGAGATCAACCGAAGGACTTGTATGCATGCATATAAGCATAACTAATGGGACATAAGACACTGGGGGGTAAGGGAGGCCAGGGGATTGTCAAGGGCGGGGGTGGGGGGTGGGGAAGGACACATATGTAATACCCTTTGTAATACTTTTAGCAATAAAAAAATAAAAATAAAAATAAAAATACTCTAAAAATAAAAATAAAAATATAACATATTTTTATTTATTTCAGAGAGGAAGGGAAAGGGAGAGATAGAAACATCAATGATGAGAGAGGATCACTGATCGGCTGCCTCCTTCACACCCCACACTGGGGATCTAGCTGGCAACCGGGGCATGTGCCCTGACCGGGAATCGAACCATGACCTCCTGGTTCATAGGTTGACACTCAACCACTGAGCCACACCGGCTGGGTCCTTATGGGTCTTACGGTTTAAGTTTCAGGGTCAAATTAGTGGATTCTAATATGGTTTACAATAAAGATGTGTCTTCCCATCTCTAATTCTGCCATGGGTCCCAGGACCCAACAGAATGGAAAATGGCTTTTTTGGCCACTAGAGGGCATTTCCTGCTTTCTGCATAAGCTCCTGCTTCCTTGGGGTTGACCCACAGTTGTGGGTTTAGTGCACGGATTGATTCTTAACTGGTACACATCAGAGTCACTTGGGGAATTTTTAAAAAGACGTCTATCCCCAAGAATTCCGATTCAGTAAAAATAAGATGGAGCTTGGGCCTCTGTAACTTAAGCATGTTTCTCAAGTGATTACGGTAAGTAAGCAGAGATGAACAACCAATTTAGTGAGGTAGCCTCCATTCTGGTTTTCAGGGTTTTACTTTTTTCAGCTTTATTGAAACATAACTGACATATAACACTGTGTGCGTTTGAGGTATACAATGATTTGATACACTTATATGTTGCGAAGTGATTAGCACCACAGCCTTAGCAAACACTTCTATCACCTCAAATAATTACCAGTGCTTTTTTTTTTTGTGGTGAGATTTAAGATCTTCTCTCTTAGCAACTTGCAAGTATATAATGTAGCATTATTAACTATACTCCCTATGCTGTACATTAAACCCTCAGAACTTACCCATCTTGTGACTGGTACACGAGTTTGTACCCTTTGACCGACATCTCTCCAACCTCTAGCCCCACCCCTGAGCCCCTGGTAACTAACATTCTACTCTGTTTCTATGAGCTTGGCTTTTTTTTAGATTCCACATAACTGATATCATCCAGTATTTGTCTTTCACTGTCTGACTTAGCATAACGCCTTCTTAATGTATACGCTTCTTCTTTTTTTAAAAAAATATATTTTATTGATTTTTTACCGAGAGAAAGGGAGAGGGATAGAGAGTTAGAAACATCGATGAGAGAGGAACATCGATCAGCTGCCTCTTGCACACCTCCTAGTGGGGATGTGCCCCGCAACCCAGGTACATGCCCTTGGCCGGAATCAAACCTGGGACCTTTCAGTCCACAGGCCGATGCTCTATCCGCTGAGCCAAACCGGTTAGGGCAATGTATATGCTTCTTAACATAACGCCTCAGCACAAGGTTGCCCTGAGTGTGAACACAAAAGCTGCGCTGAGTTTTGAAGCAAAGTGGAGGTGGGAAGGCTGACTCATCAGCAACTCGTGCTGTGCTTGTCATCTGGGCTCCTACAGCTCAGGCTGGAAAACCTTATCCTTTGGTTGCTGGCTCTAGACCTGCCCTTCTGGCCAGTGGAACCTGTGTGAGTGCTGGGCGTTTGTGGGGGGGGGGGGGGACCAGAAGAGAGAGAAGGATCTTACACCTCCCCCACCCATCCTCCTCACCTACCCTCCCCCACCTGTCTGCCAAGCCAGACACAAAATTCTTCTCTTCTGCTAAAAAAAAAACAACAACAAAAAAACCCACCCAGAAATGCTCTCAAGTTTTCACTTTTGCAAGTAGTTACCTGAAGGAGTCAGCAGCCTGCAAACAGCGAAACCTGCACGCAGTCTGGGCTCAGGTACTGCACGCGCTGCAAACAAATGCGTACATACCGGGTCTCAGCCTCATTTCCTGCCTTACTCCCAGCTCACTCGATTCCGAGTAACAGGAAGTAAGGGGCCGTAATAATTGGAAACACCTGATTTTTCATCACTTTAACCCTGAGTCACCAAGCCTTTAATTGTCCTCTTTCCGTTAAGGTTTTATAGTAGTGGTTTTTGTTGTTATTGTTTGTTTTGTTTTGTCAGTGAAATGGGCTCCCCTCAAAATCTTTAATGAGTTCTTGAGTGATATTTTTACAGTCGCTTGTTTTAAAATCAGTGTAATCACTTGATTGTAAACATTCCTTGAAAAAAAAAAGTTCAAAGGAAGACTCCGGGCAAAGAGAGCCACAGAGTTATTTAAGGATTATAGACTTCCTTTCAAAGCAGTTCTGCCAAATTATGAAAGATGCACTCCCCGGGAGATAATGCGAGTTCATCTGGAAAAGGCAAGTGCTCCACTTTTAGGTAAGCTGCGGAGTCATTCCGCCCTCTGTGACCGCGCACACACACACACACACACACACACACACACACTTCTATTTATTAATTGTCAGGAAATCTTTTTAAAGCTCCCAGGGCTGACATAAATGTCCCCTTCCAACCAAGATGATTAAATAAAGGAAGCGGTGTATCTAGTCATCTGGTCCTGAGAGGGGAGACATCAGAGCAGCCGGCGGAGCACACGGGGACCTCACAGGCCTAAGAACTACTTGAGCTCTTTTTTTTTTTAACCAGGGTAGAAGGCTTGGTCGTGCGCCTATGCAAATGAGACATTGTATGTGCAGCACTGGCTTCTGAATTACTCACTTGCATCACTGCCTTCACCACACAGGAGTAGAGCACGAATTCACTGAGTGGTAACTTGAAAGAAGTTGTTTGTCCCAGTGCCCCAGACATCCCACAAAATGGGAAGTATGCACCACAAGCACAGGTGTGTCCGGGCGGGGACCTGTACATTACCCTCTGCCCAACTAAACATGTCATTAGAAATGTCCTATCTGATATGCCGCCGTCAGGTGGTGCAAGCAGAAAGAATAACAATAACATTTATATTAAAGTGATAATAAATACTCTGCTGTGAATCTCGCCTCCTTTTTGCATAGTTGTCCTCCACCTACAAAACACATTTCTAGGCAAATCAATCTTCTCAAGAGAGTATGGAAACAGTCGGGCTTTTCTTGTTTTATAAAGCCAGGTCACAACTTACACCGTGAATAATAACAGCTACCATTGTACTGAATGCCTATCCCGTGCCAGGCAGTCTACAGGCGGCACCTCATTTAACCTCCTAACAGCTGTTACTTTGACTGTTTTATAGATGGGAAAACTAAGACTCAGAAAGGCTAAAAAACTTGCTGAAGTCACCCTGTCGTGAAGAATGGCCAGGGCATCCTTATACAGTTGTGTAAGTCACTACACACCAAGGCACCCAGCTGAGGGGATGAAAGATGCCTGTGATCCACTTGCTGGTCCACTTACCAGTGGGGGCAGTGCCCACCAGGGTGTGTGTGGGGGAGCACCCTTTCCTGATATGAACAAAGACATGGAGGGGCTAGCTGAGGCCTCAGAATAACCTGGAGTCAAGTCCATTGAAGTGACTCCAGATTCCATGCGTTTCACACTACACACCCTACTGAAAACATTTTCCTACATCAAAGGGCTCCCCAAAGGTCCCAGACCATCCTGTTGCTTTCCTTGGTTGGGTCTGGGGACGGGCATAAGGGGAAGGATGAATCTACCCCAGAAAGGAAGCGGGGTAGATGCCCTGTCCCTTTTGGAGTAGCCGGGCTTTCTGGTTTGATGGGAGGGGTAGTGATTGGGAGCAGCAGCAAAGCACTGTCCTGGCGGCCTCCCTGGCCTGCCGTGGGAGTCGTGGCTCTGATGAATGAGTGGCTATAAATGCCGGTGAGAGCCTCCACTTCAGGGCCGTGAGCCAGCCGACAGGAATTCTCGCCGGACTCCACCACAGACTGGCATTTTGGCCTTTGGGCCAGTCACTTCACCTCAGTGACTTCCCCTTCTCATCTGAAAATGCAGACAATGATAATAGGTGCCCCTAAAGGTCCTCAAGGGAACGGCGCCCAGGAGTAACGATCTGAAAGCAGGCAGTGTCTCTTTGGTGCTTACAGTCATCTGTGCAGTTCTCTCCTCTTTCTCTTTTCCTCAGCACTCCCCTTTTCTAAGCTTTCTATCAGGAGGTAACGTGAGCCGATGAAAACCAGTTAGCACTAGAGATGTTAGGGATTAAAAATATAGACTTTCCCCAAATTATCCTTATTCCAAAGAAAAGACAAAGGCCTTACACAAGGATAGAATCAGTGGGTGAATTTTAGCAGCAGATCAAAGATTTGGGTCTCCCCAGAACCTGTAAATCTGAAAGGTATTGTGACTAAGGATTAGGCTACCCTGGGAAGACGTTATATAAAAGCCTAAGCAATCGTTTCGACCGGATGACCAGCCAGTAGCTATGACGCGCATTGACCACCAGGGGGAAGATGCTCACTGCAGGAGCTGCCCCCTGGTGGTCAGTGTGCTCCTACAGCCAACCTCCTGTGGCCAGCCAACCTCCCGTGGTTCCTCCCCACAGCCTGCCGGCCCCATTCGGCCCTGATCGTCGGCCAGGCTGAGGGACCCCACCCGTGCACGAATTCGTGCACCGGACCTCTAGTGTGTGTAATATGTAAACAAACAAACAAACAAAGCACCTATACATGTAAATCACATGTAATATTACACAGTCATACTACACAGTCATTACTTTCTGGACAAGAAAGAACGTCTCACAGCAATTTTGCCAACTTTACATGTTTTTTTCTTCTTCCTCTTGTTCCAGATATTTAAATATTTTATCTGCCTTCAAAGAAAAGGCTACTTAGCTCTTTCTTCTGAAAGAAAGGGAACAATAATGGCTAACACTTACATAGCACCTACTATGCGCTAGCAGTGTAGTAAATGCTTTATGCCTGTTTATTCACTTTATCTAATAGCCTGCTCTTGTAGATGATATCACCATCACCATCATCATCACCTCCATTATACAGATGAAGAAATCAAGGTACAGAGAAGTTACATGGCAAAGCCTGGCTCTGGAGACCATGTCCTAAAGCACACCACCGCAGTTTCCTGCCTCCTTTTGCAGCCCTGGCTGGCCTCTCCCAGATGAATCCTTTATTTTTCATTAACAGCAAAATAGACTTAGTGGGAAGGATCATCCTCAGTTATTACATTGACTCCTGGATTATCTTTACACATCTCTCCAAATCTCTCTTTCCTACTCCCTTTTCTCTTTTCTTGTTTATCCAGTTTAATCTATTAAGGCCATTTCTCGCCTGGCTGGTGTGGCTCCGTGGTTAAGCATCAACCTATGAACCAGCAGGTTATGGTTCGATTCCTGGTCAGGGCACAGGCACTGGTTGTGGGCTGGATCCCCAGTAGGGGGTGTGCAGGAGGCAGCCGATCAATGATTCTCTCTCATCATTGATGTTTCTCTCTCTCTCTCCCTCTCTCTCTCTCTCCCTCTCTCTCTCTTTCCCTTACTCTCTGAAAGCGATAAAATATATATATTTAAAAGACCATTTATTTCCTGCCCTTGTCTGGCGGTGGTTTCAGGTTTAGAAACCTGTGAAATCAAGGTGGCTAGGAGTGTCTCAATCTCTTTCTCTGTCTCAACCCATTTTCAGGCTGACAATGGTTAGTCTATATTTTAATTGCAGTTATACTTTATCATGACACTGACTGTGGTGGGTGTGATGTTCAGGAGAAAATAAATAGGATTTATTTAATAAACATATTTCAACACCCATGAAAGGTATTTCCATTACTCACGTTGACAAATAAATAAAAAGACTTTTACTTGGAAGCTTAAGGGAAGCAGGGAACAGACCAATGCATTGTATAGTGGGCAGGCTTGTATCAGGTTCTCGTCTGTCTGCATGCCCTTCCTCCAAGGAACAAAGTGTGTGCTCTCTTTTGCAAGCGAGATTATTGAGGTTTGAAGAGGTCAGGCGATCTGATTTGAGTGGGTTGCGATGAGGCAGGACCAAGTGTGGGTTAATGCTCCTCACTGCTGGTTCAGCTGCTGGTCCACAGGCCTGTGCAGACTGGTTCCTTTGCTTTTGATGCCATAAGATTTAATGAACCAGACTATCTCAACTTGAAGATTAGCATCTTCCGATGGAAAGGAAACCTTCTTTATTGCTGATAAGGTATGGGTCATGCCAAGATATGGATCATAAATTCTTTAAGAAATATCAGTCAGCTTGCAAAGGAAACTCATCCACCCCACTTACATTCATCTGTGATATCTGATAGGAGTATCTGGTACCAAAGAAATAAAAGATGGGTCTCACCTGTATTCTATGTTGCAAATATACTATATATATAGTTTATTCTTGTATTATTATATAGTAATTATTGTATTATTTTGCATATAAACAACTGTAAACCTGTAAACCTACTTTTGTGCCACCTTGTATATTGTACATATATATGCACACACACACATCTATACTAATAAAAGGGTAATATGCTAATTAGACCAGACATCTTCCAGACATCCTCCCGGATGTCCTTCCAGACAAAGCCACAGTGGCGGGGGCCAAGGGAGAGGCGGTTAGGGGCAATCAGGCCAGCAGGGGAGGGCAGTTAGGGGGATCAGGCTGGCAGGCAGGTGAGTGGTTAGGAGCCAGCAGTCCCGGATTGCCAGAGGGATGTTAAACCAGCAGTGGGACATCCTCCAAGGGTTCCCTGACTGGAGAGGATGCAGGCCAAGCTGAGGAACCCCCCCCCCACATGAATTTTGTGCACCGGGCCTCTAGTATATACATAAATGTAATCATATGTTTTTTACTGTATTTTTTCCGCTTTTTTTCTTGGCTCACCTTGTCTCCCCTCTTCTTTTCACATGAGCCACTCTCTAAAAGAAACCATGTTGTTTCCTTGCCTGTACCCTTCCATAGTCTTATCATTGCTCATGTAATCCTATTCAAATAAATACACACATGTGTTTATACATTTTATACAGGTGCATGTCATTTCTTTTTTAGCAAAGGTGGGATCATATTGCATGTGCTTTTCTGCATCACGCTTTCCTCACCCAGCAGTTTCTGGTGCAGTGCCCTGTAAGTAAACGTGTACTGCTGTGATTTAGTCTTGTTAGTAGTTTCCTAATATTTCACGAGTGAGCAGTACCATCATTTCCTTGGCCTTTCCCCTGCTGATGGACATTCACATTGTTACCAGATTTTTGCTACCAAGAACAATTCCATAATAAATATCCTTATACTTATCATTTTATGCACTTTTGATTTTCTTTCTATAAGGCTACATTTCCGGGAGTAAGATTATGGATCCAAGTATACAGACATTTTTAGTGGATGTTACCTGATACATCTGTAAAGAATATTTTTCTAGTCAATTTAAAATAAACTTTTGTGTAAAATACTGCTGACAATTTTTCACTATTATTTGCACTAAAACGTTTTTCTAGATAGAAGTTACCTGTTCTGTTCATTACCTCTTTCATGATATCAGCTTTTAATTTTATATAAATGTCTATATTTTCTATTATAACTTCCCGATTTTCCTCTTTACCTCCTTCTCTCACATAATCCTGTTGACTAACACTCAGCTTTCCAGGATCATCTCAAACTCAGAAGTCACCTCCTGTGCATGAACCACCTTTCCTCAGACTTACTCAGCACATTGTGTCGCACTGTCTGAGTAAGTCAGGCCCACGGGACGACAAGCGTCTAGAAGGCAGAATCAGTGTCCTATTCACCTTCATTATAATCCGCAGCTACTCAATATTTAGTGCACAAACAACATTATTTAAGTGCTTTTGTGTAAATTCTTACTTTACACCTACTTTGAATGACTTAATTAGTGCTTCCAAAAACCAAGCTGAAAACAAAAGGTTGAGTTAACTCAATATTCCTGAATGGGATCACAACAATGCATATTTGTGATGCTTCAATACTAGTAAATATTTAGAAAAAAACAGAGCGCTTATTCACTTCACCACAGACTCTGAATTACTACATAGAGGGAATAGGAACCAATGTGTGTTTTTATAGACATTAAGCCCTTGTTCAAAAGTGAAATGCCTACTTGTGTGATGTGGTATTTTCGAGAATATAAAATGAGATTGCTATTGATTCTGTTCTGAAATGGCCACCATCCTTGGCGCGACCCAGCTGCCTTCCAGAATTTTCATTTGCTGTTTTCCTGTCAGAAAGTATCCTACTGGGGGAGAGGGGAGAAAGTATCCGATTGGGTAAAATTTCCTGGAGATATGTGTATAATGTACATATCGGTATAATATCAGATCTTCTTACTTTCATATTTTCATCTTTTGTTTATTTCAATGACTGAGGAAGAAAGTTTAAGGATATAAATATTAAAACTGAAAGACGACTTGGCACAATTCTTTACCAAAAGCTTTTTTTTTCTTAACAGAACCAGTCAACTTGAAAACTATTAGAATAAAAATATAAAGAGGCGATAATTTTGAAACCTAGTGTTTGTTTATGCCTCTGTAATATTTACTGTTCGGAAGGCAACAATAAACTCAAGTGTATCTTAAAGTCAAATTTGTCTTAAATGAGCATGTAGCTCCTGGCAGATAATAGGTGCTCCATATTTATTGGGTCAAGGACTGATGAATCGTGGTAGCTGACAACTTCATTTATAACTTGGTTATATTTAGATTTGTTTAAAAATACACCTAACCTTCTCTAGCTGATGGGTTTTTTTAATAAAAAAAAATAATCCTCAAAATATAAATTTGGCAGAAACTAATATTGTTCAAGGACCTCAACAGGAAACCTATGTTTGGCTTCTTTCCCTGGCAATTTAGGGCTAAAAGCAGCTTCTAGTGACAGGTTATGGCAGTGTTGTTTTTTTAAAGCATTGGCGCATGTAAATTTTTTGTGGTTTTGGTGCCAAGTGTAAACACACTAAAAAACTAAAACTAAATCTAAAAGCAAATTTGTCTCAAAAATCTGACTCAGGAATACGAGTCTCTATGTTACTGGGCAAATGATGTGCATACCCAGGAAGGTAGTCTGATGTGGGCAGCAGTTCTAAAATGAACAAAATGATTTAAATCGTGCGGTACTGTTCAAGGCATTTGGAAGAAAAACCAGAGCACAGAACTCACATATAGAAACTGTCAAACAACATCTCAATTCTTTAACAACAAATTAAAATATAAAATATTGCCCAATCTTCCCTTCAGCCAACCTTCCACTCTCCCAACATCTGGGAAACTGGGCAGGGGAGGAAGCAGATTGCTTCTAATTACCCCGTGGCCGCCAAGGATTACTTAAACTTTCAAGGTGGGACATGAAGCCAGGGAGAATATTAAACATTGTAAATAGTTTTCCCACATCTTTCACAGATCATTAGCTTGAAAAAATAAAGGAAAACTAACAGCTCTAGTCTAGTTTCCTTTGCTCTTGATATCATTTTCCAAATACTTGACCCAGATCGAAAATTGTTATTTTGTTGACAACCTCCATCACAGTTCTGTGGGTACCGGGAGAAAGAAACAGGTTTGACTGGTCCACCCCACAGCAAAGTGGCTGAATCACAAACATGGGCCCTGGGATGGGGGAAGACAGCCTGGCTGTCACAGGCATCTAACTCAAGTGACATTTGATATAATTAATTGACAGGCACAAAAGGGCAAAGATAAATCGAAGGCCGAGACAACCTTCCAGCACTCTCTTTTCCTTCCAGAGTCTGGCTTCATTCTCCTGGACCAGGTGCTCATCTATTAAAATGAGACTGCTAACTAGTTTACCATTCACAGTCCTATAGTTTGCAGAACAGTGAATTCAGACCATACCAAATTTGTTTATTTCTTTTTTAAAAAAATGGTGGTTTTTAAATTGATTTGAGAGAGAGACAGAGAGACATCGATTTGTTGTTCCACTCATTTATGCATTCATTGGTTGCTTCTTGCATGTACACGCAACCTAGGTGTATCGAGACGATGTTCTAACCAACTGAGCTACTGGCCAGGGCCTTGCTTCTTTTTTAAGCTAGGGAACTCTAAGGCTGACTCATAAGCCTTCCCTACGACCTCCTAGGCCTGATGAACTTGTGTCTCCCTCAGGTTCTTCATGAGGCTCCTTACCAATGCTTAGCTAGAACAGGTGAAAACAGCCTAACAATTCCAGGGCAGCTGCTCCTTTGCAAGTCTCACATAGGTAGTCTGGAGTCTCACTTCAAAATGGAGGAGTGTTTGGAAACTATTGCCTTGGGGCCTTACCCAAAAATGAGTCTGAGATAGTTCCATTTTGACATCCTGTTCCATATGTAAAAACATTTCTAGCCCTAGCCAGTTTGGCTCAATGGATAGAGTGTTGGCCCGTGAACTGAGGAGTCCCGGGTTCAATTCCGGTCAAGGGCACTTACCTTGATTGCAGGCTCGATCCCCGGCCCTGGTTGGGGCATGTGTGGGAGGCAACTAATCGATGTGTCTCTCTCACATCAATATTTCCCTCCTTCTCTCTGTTTCTCCCCCTCCCTTCCACTCTCACTAAAAATCAATGGAAAAATATCCTCAGGTGAGGATGACCAACAAACAAACAAAAAAGCCTTTCTATACTCAGGGACTTGTGGATTTTTTTTGGTCATTGTTTCATTTTAAAAAATGACAACAATCTTCCATTAGGAGCTTTACTTTTTAAATCTACAAAATAGAGTCTAACATAGAACTAAATGAGATAGCCATGAAAAGTCCTTAGCATAGTGCTTGGCACATAATAATGGCACATTTGTGCTAAATATATACTAGTTCTTAGTATTTTTATTATTAGATATCCTTTCACCTACATGAAGGAAAAAAAAGTGAATTCGAGCATCTCAATTAGGTTTAACACTTCAATAAATATTTGAGATCTATTTAGCCCCTTTGATGTCCAAGAACTTGATGACTATGTATGAGGTAATTACCCAATCACTAATTCTTCTCACTAACTACCATTGAAAGCCGTTTCACTCCTCTTGGCCCACCAATGGGGAAAATCCACTGATTAGCCTAAGAGGTGAAGGGTAATAGATAAAAATATATATATCCCTTAGAGAACAGTACTATCAGCACAACTGCCTGAATTTGAATGATTTAACATTTTGGAAAGAATTCATTCACACCCCTTGCTGAAGTGCCCCTGGCCCTCATGAACATGGAGTTTCATCATCTTTGTTCCAGTAATCTCATTTCCTTCATTTGAATCCTACAGTGTTTCTCATGGTTTGTTTTTAAATTTGATGCATAATTGACATATAATGTTATATTAGTTTCAGATGGACAACATAACAATTTGATATTTATATGTGTTGTTAAATGACCATCACAATAAGTCTAGTTAACATTTGTCCCCCTACATAGTTACAAAACATTCTTTTCTTGTGATGACTTTTAAGATTTACTTTCTTAGCAACTTTCAAATATGCAATAGAGTTTTATGCTATGCATTACATCCCCATGACTTATTTATTTTATAACTGAAAGTTTGTACCTTTTGACCCCTTCATCCATTTTGCCTCCCCGCCCCTTCCCGCCCCCGCCCCCCCAACTCTGACCTCTGGCAACCACCAGTCTGTTTTCTATATCTGTGAGCTTCATTTTTGTTTTCCTTTCTTAAAATTCCACATATAAGTGAGATAATATGGTATTTGTCTTTCTCTGTCTTATTTCACTTAGCATAATGCCCTCAGGGTCCATACATGTTATCACAAATGGCAAGAGTTCCTTCTTTTTGATGGCTGAGTAACATTCCATTGTATATATGGACCACAACTTCTTTACCCATTTGTCTACCAATGGACACTTAGGTTGCCTCCACATCTTGGCTATTGTAAATAATGCCATAATGAACATAAAGGTGCGTGTCTTTTCAAATTCATGTTTTGGGTTTCTTTGGATACATACCCAGAAGTGGAATTGCTAGGTCCTTTTTGTCTCTTGCTATAGCCTTTGTTTTATTTATTTATTTTAATTTTATTTTTTAAACTTATTTTTTAATTAATTGATTTGAGACAGAGAAAGAAAAGCATTGACCTGCCATTCCACCTATCCATGCATTCACGTGTTGCCTCCTGTATGTGCCCTGACTGGGGATCAAACCTGAAACCTTGGTATATTGGGATGATGCTCCAACTAACTGAGTTACCTGGCCAGCACTATTTTTATTTTATTTACTTTCAGTCTGTGTGTCTTTCTATCTAAAGTGGGTCTCTTGTAGGCAGCATATACTATATGTGTCTTATTTTCTTCTCCATTCACCCACCCTATGTCTTTTGATGGAAACATTTAATCCATTTACATTTAAAGTCATCATTGATAGGTATGTAGGTATTGCTATTTTATTATTCATACTAGAGGCCCAGTGCATGAAATTTGTGCAGGGGGGCAGGGGAGGGGAAAGGTGTCCCTCAGCCTGGCCTGCACTCTCCAGCAATCTGGGACCGCTGCCTGCCTGATCGCCCCTAACCACTTGCCTGCCTGCCTGATAGCCCCTAACTGCCTCAGCCTTGGCCCCCGCTGCGGCAGCTTCATCCAGAAGGACGTTGGGAATGATGTCTGGAAGGTCGTTCAGCTGTCTGGTCTAATTAGCATATTACGCTTTTATTATTATAGATAGATTTTTTTATCTTTTCTTTCTTTTTTCTTCTTAAAGAAGTCCCTTTAACTTTTCTTGTAATATTGGTTTGGTGGTGATGAACTTCATTAGCTTTTTATTGTCTGGGGTCAAATTAGGGTTTTCATATTCTTCAGATATATATCCAGAGTGGAATTGCTAGATCAGATGGTAGTCCTATTTTTAATTTTTTGAGAAAGCTTCAGACTGTTTTCCATAATGGTTGTACCAATTTACATTCCCACCAACAATGCACAGCGTTCCCTTTCCTTTGCATCCTTGCCAACACTTGTGATTTCTTAATTTTTGATGGTGGCCATTCTGACAGGCACGAGGTGATATCTCACTGTGGTTTAGATTTGCCTTTCTCTGGTGATTAGTCATGTTGAATATCTTTTCATATACCTGTTGGCCATCTGTATGTCTTCTTTGGAAAAACTCTATTCAGATACTCTGCCTATATTTTAGTCAGATTGTCTGGGTTTGGTTATTTTGTTTTCTTTTGCTTTTAATGTTAAGTTGTATGAACTTCTTACATATTTTTATATTAACTCCTCATCAGATATACGGTTTGCAAACATTTTCTCCCATTCGGTTGGATTGCCTTCTCGTTTTGTTCATGGTTTCCTTTGCTGTGCAGAAGCTTTTTAATTTAATATGGTCCCAGTTGTTTAATTTTGCTTTTGTTGCTTTTGCTTCCAGAGTCAGATCCAAAAATTCATCACCAAGACCAATGTCAAGGAGCTTATAACCTATGTTTACTTCTAGGAATTTTTAGTCAGGTCCTCCATTCAAGTCTTTAATCCATTTTAATTAATTTTGGGGTACAGTGTAAGATAGTGTGTCCAGATTAATTTTTTTCACATGGCTGTCCCAACCGCAATTTGAGTAAGTTAGTTTTATGTAATAACCAATGCATCTTGCTATTACCATCACAGTGCAAAAATAATAGTGTACCCTTTTACTATTCAAATTAATAATTCAAAGCTCCACCTATGCAAGAGTGATTTTTATCTTTATAGAGTTTTTCC
Source organism: Myotis lucifugus (assembly GCF_000147115.1). Taxonomy (NCBI): domain Eukaryota; kingdom Metazoa; phylum Chordata; class Mammalia; order Chiroptera; family Vespertilionidae; genus Myotis; species Myotis lucifugus. The sequence goes on along the minus strand of NW_005871692.1, from coordinate 89,706 downwards.
TCGATGAGCCAAAATCCCCGGAGGTTATTCAATCTAACAGCTGTCCTGTTGGCTCACAGAAAATCTGCTCGGTGCACTGGAGCTTCACATTCTCTGTGGCTATTGCTGAGATTCCTGACAAAAGAGGTGGTCCACTGTGATGGACATCCTGTTATACATGTAGAGAAGTGTTTAAGAATACATGCAATAAATATGTTTTTGCGAGTGCAAATAAATAAATAATTGATCACACACACATGCACACACACAGCCTCTTGCTCAGAGCCTCTGCTTTGATGATAGACATAGATAGTGGTGCCTTTATTGTGTTTTTTTTAATCCTCACCCAAGAATATTTTTCCATTGATTTTGAGAGAGAGTGGAAGAGAGAGGGAAAGACAGAGAGAAATATCGATGTGAGAGAAACATCGATTGGTTGCCTCTGGCACAAGCCCTGACCAGGGCCTGGGCTGGGGAGAATCTTGCAACTGAGGTACATGTTCTTGACTGGAATCGAACCCGGGACCGGAATCGAACCCGGGACCGGAACCGAACCCAGGCCGACGCTCTACCCACTGAGCCAAACAGGCCAGGGCAGATAGTGGTTCCTTTAAAGGTGGCAAGAGATGAATGCAAAATGAAGAAGTGGGTCTGACTCCCACATTACAGCTCTTTGGTTACACAGCCCTTTCAGCTTGCATGCTCTCTGGATCATTTCCCCAAGGCCACCCACAGTGACAGAGTGGCCGGAAGAGGACAGTCTCTAACCTCAGCTACAGGCTGAATTATCTCTCATCACAATCAGGCCCAGAAGAGAAACTGAGCCACTAGATCCAACTGCCCTCCTAGGGGTGAGCTTCTTTTTGGGGTCAGGTGCTCTCCTGCTTGGTGACATTGAACAGGGACCATTTAATCCACGAGAGATGTTCTATTTACATGAAGGAAGGGGGTTGGTGCCCATACCCCTCTCCTTCAAATCTCCTTGGCCCTTGTACCACTTTGCCCATTTCTTTTCCGAAACATCAACATCTGGGGTCCTCTAAAAGGGGCCAAGCAGGTACAGCGTCCCCAGACAAAGAACATCTGTGCAAGGCAACTGGATATAGGCCCAGCCAGAAAGAGAAACAATACTCATTAAAATAGCACCCATCGTTTACCCTTGCATGACAGTTTCACTTAAAGGAGGTAGGGGAAGGAAAATTAATGTCCTCCTACACTGGGTATCTAGCGACCCATGTGGTTGAACCACTTAAAAACTTCAAATGTGTGATGATTCATGTCAATATTGGAAAGATCTAAACTCAAGATAGACTTACTACTACTGACCAGTAGTTAGACATCTAAGAAGCTAGCAGGAGAACAAATCCTTTAGGCTGTCCATGCTGAATGAGCTGGGAAAAAAGGAAGGTAGCTACATCATTTTAAGGGTCGACTAACCTCAAAACCAATCTGGAATTGCCTCATATAGCACATACCAGGCGCAATTATTTGGTGGCAGCAACTATTATGGTAGCCACATCTCTATCATCATTTGAAAGAAATTCCTGACCCAAATGCCATACATACTGAGTCACCTGGCATCCCCTGCCACCCACACCTCCCACTGCTGGCTGCACAAATATGGATTGTGGTTTCAGGAGGTGACTTAAATAATTTGCCTATAGGAAACAGTTTGTACCACACGTAGAAAAAAAAATCCATAAACACATACACAGCTAACCATTTAATTCTTCTGCATGGAACAAAAATAATTTTGTCTGTTTGTTGATCTATTCTTTACTTGGTAGTGAAGGGTATGACAGAGAAATGGGTTAAACTATATACTATTTGCCTTTCAGATATTTTTGGTATGTAATCTTGTCTTCACTGGATGGAACATGGCAGCAATATAAAATTTTAAACTGTTTGAAAAATACAAGGTCGGTAACATAACAGAAAGTCTATAATTTTTCAGTTGGAATCTGGCTCCAATAGACAAAATATCAAAGACGACAAAGCTCTAAGAATGGGGAATATTTTGGTTTCCCTTATTAAAAATAGCTAATATTCATGCCTTGCCATATTTTCTTCCCTATTTTCCCTATGGGTAGACTTCAAACTCCTTAGCCTGAAATTACGAAGACCTTGACAATCCAGCCCAAATCCACTATCTAGCTCCCTAAACTATACACTCCTAGGACTACCCACCATTACTTGTATATAACTTATAACATAACACAGTCCATTTTGTTCACAGGATGTTCTTATACCCAAGAGGTTCTTCCTATCTTCTCAACCTGAAAAAACTTAGCTCGAAGTTCACCTCTTAAGAAAGGCTTTAAAACTGGCCGTTCCCTCCTCTGTGCTCCTATAACACAACATTTAATTAAAGTATTCTATTTTACCACTCAGTATTGTGATTATTTGTGTACTCATCTGTCTCACCTATTAAACTTGAGATCCTTCATGGTAAAGACATTATTTCATCTGCCCTAAGCCCAACAATGCCCAGCACAAGGTATCTACTCAACAAATGTATTTTCATTGGTGTTGACTATGTAGAACTTGTTGAACAATACCACTTTTTCTGACCCAGAAGCAACGCACCTAGAGCCAGGCTTAGCCTGGCCGGGTTCTGAGACCAACCCGAAGTCACCCAGGAGAATGTGATGGTAATCTTACTCGGGTGATACAGAATCAAATGGATGTTGATGCTCGATCTGCCCTGAACTTATGCCCCAGTTATAGAGCCTACGCTTTGGTCTTAGGAACATACTATCAACTCAGCACTAGATCCATACTTTGTGTGTCCAAGTTTCTGTTTCGAAAACATGCTGTCCCAGTACTACCAAAGGGAGGTTCCTCCCTCTCTCAATACAGTGGAAATTGCAAGACATTAAGAAGCTAGACAAAAATATTTCACCTTTAATTCCCTATTAAACACAATGCTAGGAGCACCCATACCTGTATTGCTTCTAGTTCTTGACTTGAAGGTGAGATTCTTCAAGTATTTAGACCATTCTAGTCAAGGCTCACTTAGCAAGGAGGGCTTTTCTTAGAGACACAGGTAAAGGGGAGAGATGTAGGGGGATTGTGGTGTTTCTGAATCATTGCTGCAAATGTGTTGACACTTTTCCAATCTAGAAATGGCATTTAGATCCCCACTCTTTGAATGTGGGTGTGCATTTGACCAATTAAGTGGAAGTGTTGTTGCATGACTTCTGAGGCTAGATCATAAAAGGTCATACAGCTTCCTCCTTGTTCATTGGAAGACTACTTTTGGAGCCCTGAGCCATTATGGAAGAATTATGACTACTCTGAGGCTACTGTGTTTCCGAGGCCAAGTATAGGTGTTCCAGTAGACTGGCCAGCCTTCCAGCCATCCCTACCAGTTCCATTGGGATCCTACACGAATCATTCCACCAGCTGAATATTACCAATGATCTCCATCAATGTCTTTTGGAAAAGAAAAATCACCTAACTGAGACCAGTCCAAATTTATGACCAATACAATCATAGCATATAATGAAATTATTATTATTTTAAATCACTAAGTTTGGGGTTAATTTGTCATGCAGCAATAGATAACAGGAGCAGAGGTAGACAATAAAATGCCCTTATCCCTTCTTTGTTTTCCTCACAGAAAACAAATTTCTATAGCATTATTGAGGCTATTGATAAGCATATCTTCTTTAAATTTTTTATAGACACTTAAAAAGCAAGTATTATTTCTAAAATTAAAAGGGGTATTGTCAGGGGATTTGGAAATGCAGTATTTCTCTTTCCTCATTACAGACTTGCAGCCCATCTCTGGAAATAGATACACAGACTTGTGTGCTTTTTGAAATACTAGTGGCCCGGTGCACAGATTCATGCACATTGAAAGGAAATTAATTAGAAGAAATATTTTAATATAGCTATTTGCCCTTTCTCTGTAATAGAAATGTCAACAAAAACAACCAAATTCACGATCGACAATGATAGATCGAAATGCACGAGTAGGATTGGTGCTAGTGAGAGCTTTATATGTATTGCACATGCAGGAGTCAACATTTATTTTTAAATTGCCAGTGTGTGTCATATGTGCTGGCCGGTCAGTCGGATGGTCGACGGACAGATGGATGGTCGGTCACTTAGCCTTTTATATATATAGATAACAGACAATAGTCACAGTGTCTGTTAATTTCTTCTGCTTTCCTAGAGAAGGAAAACTCATTACATGAGACTGTGAAGAGATTCCAGCCTCCATGAAGGAGATTTTTCTCTAGATAGCCCATTAAATAAGCCCAATGTCTAGTTCTTCCAAGATTTCATAGTGCCTAATTCAAACCTCTAGTAGTGCTTACCCATTTCTACTTTGCATTTAAGATATTTAAATTTATTTCTATAACAGTCAAAGTTTAATTGCAAAAACAGAAAGCAGTTTAAGCAGGAAGACTCTAAAAAATTTTTTAATATATTTTTGTTGATTTCAGAGAGGAAGGAAGAGGGAGAGAGAGATGGAAACATCAATGATGAGAGAGAATCATTGACTGGCTGCCTCCTGCATGTGCCCTACTGGGGATCAAGCCCGCAAACCAGGCATGTGCCCTTGACAGGAATTGAACCCGGGACCTTTCAGTCCACAGGCCGATGCTTTATCCACTAAGCCAGACCGGCTAGGACAAAGCAGGAAGAAATTTTTGCAGTCTACTAAATGACTTGCCAAATTGTTGGGAGGACTAAAAAAAAAACAAACACATTCTATCTAGACTGAACCACAGAGCAGAGCCAAGCCACTAAGTTTGTTGTTCCCTCCTATGTGGTCAAAAAGCCACTGGCTCTTGAATCACAACACCACTGCCATGATTGGGAAGCACCACATCACTAAGTCACCACGGTCTGGTGACTGTCGCAGCCCCAGAGCCACACCATGCGGGCTGCAATCTGCAGCAGCAGAATAGATGCCCTGAACACCCACCACCAACAACTCAATGAGCGTGGTTGTGAGCAGAGAGCAGGAGAAGCTGCCATGACTTGTAGTTTTCTTCTGCTTTCTAAATTTCCCTCAAGTACATAATATGAGTGGTTGAACCTAAACCACATCTAGAACCTAGAAGCAATAGAATCTGGGAAATGCACTCTTTGCTCTTTTTTTTTTTTTTTTAAATAACTTCCCAGGTTTTATAGTATAAAAAGACACACTTAAAAGAAAGTGACATGGTATTGAATGCCCATCAACGATATCATCATAATGTATCATTTCTTCTACTATACTACAAGCAATTTGGGTCTACCTTTATGTCCCAACCCCCAAAGCACCTAGCTTCCAGGTAGTCAATTACTTGAGATAAGAAAATGGGGCTAATTAGAGGTGAGGCAGGGAAGAGGGGAAAATCCTGAAGACCTACACGTCTCTTGCAAGTCCCTACTATGAAATGAAGTCCTCAAAAGGACAGGATAATATGATGTCAGTCTTAAAACTGCCTGTGTCTTAGATGGTGTCCATTTCCCCTGACTACTCTCACATCTATTTTTCCACTCACCCCCACCCTGCTTTGTGCCATGGGAGGCTGACCTCTACAGTTGGCTTTACCTTGGTCCCTGTGCCTTCTGACTCTGGGTTGGGCTTAGCCAATGAGAGGCGCCAGCAAAAGATCAGAGGGCAAGGAGAGAGAATCCAGGTTATCTATTCCCTCAGTTCTTTAGCAGGCTGGTTTAGCTGTGGCTCCTTTTCTCCACCTAATGCCTCATGCCGGTACCCAAGTCAGAGCAGCTGTCACGTGGCCCCAATCCATCAGCCACAACTCTCACTGGGGTCTGATAACTGCTCCTTAGCTTGGCCCTCACAGCAGGTCCTGTTAATGGCTTCCCACTGATGCTAGTCACAGAGAGCATTACCCTCCTCACCTTTGCAAAGGCACTGGTTAATGAGTGCCATTTGTTAGCTGCGAGGACACAGACTTCAGTGTGATTGCTGGAGTTCCCAGAGACTGCCTGCACACCCCAACACCTCTTCACAGCACCATGCTTTCTGCACCCCACGCTCCACCTCTCTGGTTACTTCTTCCTTTGGCTGAAGCTACGTCTCCGTCCTCTGGACCTGTGCCCATGCACATGAGGCAGTCGTGGCTCCACTAGACGCATCCTGAGATCAGGAGAGCTGGTTCTGTTAACACAATGACTGCCATTGTCTGGATTTATCTGCTTAATTTCAGCCCCTCACCTGTAAAGAGAAGAATGCAACACCCCTCAGGACTGGTGCAAGGATTAAATAAGGTTATATATGTAAAATATATAAGTACACTGTAGCTGGTTTTACAAATATCAGCTATTCCACAGGCATTTCCGAAGCTGGATGCTCTTTCCATTTTTCTTTACTGTTACACGTTCCCTTCTGCTCATTAAGTTTCTGATCAGTAGCAAATTGATATCTTAACTAGTATTATAATCCTGATGGTCTTAATCTTTGTTCCAAGGAGAGAGAAATGAGAAGAGAAAGAAAAGAAAAAAAAGCAAGACAGAGTTGGTATATAAAATGTCATTTTCACTCCTAAATAGAGAACACTACTCTGGGGGTCCTAACATTTCTCGCTTATTAACTCAGGATGGAGAATTGGCGGAGAAAGTCATTCCTGTGGTTTGCGTTTGTGGGCAGTCAACAGAGACTCTGGCCTTGGGCTGAAATAGACAATTTCGAGTGATATTGACAGAATGAAACCAAAGTAAAGTGTGGCCAATCTGCTGATTTCCACAGCCTTTGAGGCCCAGTTGTTCCAGGTCTCCTTCAGATCTCAGACAGATTTTAGGATTTTAGCTAAAAGAGTGGCCGGGACAGCTGGACAGCTGTGCCGAGTTTTAATAGGTTTTGAATCCTGACTTTCCATTATTCCGGACAAAGAAGCTTTTAAAATATTTAGAGGGCTCTAATTACCAAGCAATAATGAAAGACCTCTTAAAGAAGGCAAGCTTCATATAATTATAAAAGATTAAAGTTGTTGAAGAATTTGCAGGTTTAGGGAGAATGATTTAATTGTATTTGAAAGATTAAAACTTGGTTATAAGATCTAGGCAAAATTCACCAAAAATTTCTAGGAGACTATTTGAAAAATGGTCGACATGATGAACTAGTCTAATAGAATCAAATATCTGAAATCTGAAGTGAGTCATATGTAAGCCCCAATGCAAGTGATATCTGGACTAAAAAGTATGACAATATTGCATTATGATAAAAATTTATATGTCAGTTTTTAAACAGTTTTAAGAGAACAGTGAAATTTATATGTCAGTTTTTAAACAGTTTTAAGAGAACAGTGAAAAAGGTACCGGTCCCCTGACACAGCTATTTAGAGTTAACATGCATCTTCCCGAAAGAGGAGATGGTCAACATACTAAATAACTGGCAGAGCACAAGCACCGACCGAGTCCCACCTGAATACCAGCTCCACCTCCTTCCCATGCACCTGCTCTTCTCACCTGCTGCAGCAACTCAGCCTGAAGCAAAACAATCTACCAGTCAGAGCATTCCACACTTTCCAAGATAAAACCTAGTTCTTTGTTTTTGGGGTTGTTTTATTCTGCGCTGCCTACTTTCTCCATTTCACTACCAAAGGCAACTGGCAACTTCTTGATGACTCTCAAGAAGGTGGTGCCCCCAGGCAAGCAGTTCCACAGAAGAGATATTGTCTTGAAGGAGGCAGCTGGCTTCAGCGAGTGCCAGCTTCCATTTCTTGATGTATGTGACTGTCCCCACGTTTGAGAGGGTGACAGGGGGCATGGAGGGTGGGCAGCTGAGCAGGATCAGGCCTGTTAAGATGTCACTCACCACCACAATCCTGGTCACACTGGCTTCCATCCTGACCACCCCAATAAAAATTGAAAAACAAAGAGTTCCAGTCACCAACGAGTTGGCCGGCTCACCAGCAGTAGGTTTTTGGTTTTGGTTTTGATTTTTTAACTTGAGTAGCTCTTCCATTAAGCCTCATGCCTGGGCTCTCATGCCCCCTGCAGTAGCTTTATCTGCAGGTACCACACTGGATTGAAATCGTCTCCTTCCTTGTCTGTCTCCACTGCTCTGTGTCCTTGAGCAGGAGGCTTGTCTCCTTTTTTTCTGTGTCCCCAGCATGTAATCCAGTGCCAGGCACACCTGCCATGTGTTCAAAAAGGCTTCGGTGACCTGAACAGAATTGGTCTTAGAATGAAGTGAAGATAAACATTAAATTGTATTGAAACAGTGATACTTTGTGGTTAATCCAACATAATAAAATTATTATTAATTAATTACATTATATTACTTACTGTTTTATAACTATATATTTCCAGTTTAAGAAATATATAGCTGGTGAGAAAGAATCTGACACCCATGAACTGAAACTCTTGAAGCATACTTTTAATATTACATATAAACATGAATTAAAATTAAACCAGTATAGAGGAAATATCCTTTCAATTGCTTAGCATTCTCTTTTCAGAAGTTACCCAAAAATCATTTTCTTTAAAAAGAAAAGCAAAACAATCAGGTTAGCAGCCATATATTGCTACCAAGGATGAGACAGTCAGCCTGCCACTCACCAACATGAAAAGGCAGGGCAGAGGGAGTCCTGCCCAAGAGCACGGCAGTGTCACCATTTCATTTTTTTAGTGAGGTTTAAGCAATGACATGAAGTAGAAAAGAGCCAGATATAAAACCATATAAACAACACAATCTCAACCACGTGAGAAATATGGATATGGACATATTTAGAAATGTCTAAAAAATAATCAAATTATTTACACTATGAAAAACCTGGATTGAGGTTTTTCACAAATGAAGTTTAAAACTATTACTATAGGAAACAATGTTCCCTTTAATCTGAAATTTTTTTTTATTGATTTCTTATTTATTTATTTTAAAGGGAATACATACTCACTGATGAAGCTTGGAAAAGTGACTTCAAGGCTCCCAATGGAACCAGGGAATTGTGTTTAACTTGACCTTCAGCATTACGCTGGGTGTCTTCCATAGCCCCTCTGGCTTCCCTCTCACCCTTTGCCACCTGCTCTTTCCCCTGGAAGGCTGCCTGATGCACTGCTCCCCAGGCTGTCTTTCCCTCTGATTTCTCTTTGGGATTGGCCAATGGGGAGCCCATTTGAAAGGTGGGAAGAAAAGAGGAGAGTGACATTGGCATATTCACTTCCCAGCTCCCTCCCCATGGAGTCACTGCAGGCTGCTGCGTCTCTCCACTGAAGGCCACAGCTCCTCCCAAGTGCTGCTCTCCCTGTGTCTCTCCCTGGTTCTGGCTTCTGGTAAGCAGACCCTCCCCTCATCCCCTCAGGCCTGAGCGGAGTGCTCCACTGTTACTAATTCTGGGGCACTGCAGTACCCTTTGGGTTTCCCTTCACACTGCCCTTCTTTTAAATAGTCCTCTTACTAAACACTCTTCAAATTACCCAATTTGAGGGGCTTTCTGTTTTCTGTCAAGAACTGACTGATGGAAATACTACTTAAACCACATGTCCCTCTTCCAAGGCTGAGTACTTCCTTCGTTCAGTCTTCAGAATTAAACTATGACCTGAGGTTCCTCAGCAGGCTCCTTTGGGGATAATAAATGTATAAGTAAGCTCCCTCCAGTTCCAGCAAGGGGCTCTCTACAATGGTGATGGTGCTGATGGGCACAGTGTAACTAGCTGTTGGCATGTTCCTGGTCCACGCCTGGGCCAGACACTCTCCACAACTGGTCCTGATCCTTCAGCACGAACCAACACGGTGGCTTGTGTTCCCATTTTAGAGTTGAGTAAAGTAAGTATCTAGAAATTTAGGTAATTTTTACCTAATGCCACACAACCAATACATGCACATTCCCTGTCTCCATCCTTCAAATGACACTTTCTCAGCTAGAGCTTCCTGGCTAGCCAATTTTCATATTTCCTATTCCTCTTATTTTCTTTGGTACATTTCACCAGCAAATATACTATACGTATATATATTTTCTCATATGTTTTATTTAATATCTATAGCATCCAATGCTAACTCTATGAGAACATGGATCTTTGTTTTACTCACTGCTTTATCCCAGCACTTAAAACAATTCCTGGCATATAGTAGAGCCTGCATAAATGTTTTTAATGCTGGTATGATAAAGCTGGAATTCAGAGCCAGGTCTGCCTGGCTTGAAGGTCATTGTTTTCTACAACACTCTCCTTAACCAGTTACAATCAAGGTAAATAGATAATAGCCTCAAAGAGAAAAGACAGTGGTATTCTTTTTGAACTAGACACAACCTGCTGTAACTGCAACAGAAGACAGCTAATGAAATAAAACAAAACGATGCTCACATATTTGTTTTCAAAAATATGTTTACTGTCAAGACACTCAGACATGTGGGCTTTGACAGAAGTGAGGTGGCATTTGGGATGCCAAGGAGGAGAGTGTTGAGCAATGGGTTTGAGCCACCCACTGTTGGGCCGGGCGCAGGTGCTGTGCGAGTGAAAGGAGGCTTTCTTCAGGGTCGGGAAGCTGGATGACGAAGGCAGGCAAGTTGGGCAAGCATGGCCAGCTCGGGCAGCCAGGGTCCGGAAGGGACAGATGTTCTGGAATTGAATCCTGATTCTTGCCTTCTGTTTGCTCGTCACATGCCTTGTGCTCCATTTCCCTTAGCATTGACTTAGGAAAAAGGGAAGGACACTGATAATTTATGAACAGGTTGATGGCAAGACATAAGTGCAGCAGAGAAAGCCCATGCTTCCCAACCACATATACCAGGCAGAGTCACTATTACCATGGACATGGGCTGTAGCCTCAGACATAGATGGCTTTCCCAGCCTGCTCTACCACTCACTTTGATCTCGGTCAAGTTAATTAACCTTTCTAAGCCTCTTTTTTTTGTAATGTAACTGGGTAATAATCGCATTTATTTTGTTGTAATAATTATAGGAGAAAATCCTTGCGCCTGGTACGTAAGAGGAGTCCAAAAAATTAGCGCTCTAAGTACCAATAACGGGTTCTAATGAAGTCCTCTATTGGCCAGAGGAATATTCTTCATCATAAGGTCCCATCATTAGAGAGAGAGGCAATTCTGAGAGACAAACTCAGGAAATTCATCCCCCCCGCCCCCCCCCCCCCACACACACACAGGTTCTGGGACATCTGACATCACCAGGTGACAACGTTTCCTTCTCACAAGAAGCAGGTAGAATGAAGAGACTGGACTATTGGTTCTGGTTCTTAAGCAAAGTGTTACTTTCTCTGGCTGCTGCTTCCCAGAGACCGTCTCTATATTGTTCACATTCTTAGAGGTTACGCCTGCTTGCTGTCTTACGTTTCTATCAGAAATACATTGAAATTTGCCCTTCAGTGTCCCAAATGAGACAGGAAAATTATGAGTGGCTGTCACCAAGGGCTAGTAATTTACTCCCTGAAAGAAAGTAATAAAATGGGTCAGAACACCTCCCCATGGGAACTGCATCCTCCAGGCCCACTGGGCTCATCAACAATGCATGAGTGCTCCCTGCCCTGTCTACCCCCAATCATCTATTAGCTATTAGCCACATGAGACTATTTACATTTAAATTGGTTAAACAAAATGAAAAATTCACTTACATTCGCCACATTTCTAGTGCTCAATAATGGCCTATGTGTCCAGTACCTACTATATTGGGTAGCGCAAGTAAGGAAGGTTTCCATCATTACAGAAAGTTCGGCTGGACTGCACTGCTCTGGAGGGTAGTGCCAGCTTCGGGCCCAGGCCCAAGCAGACACGTGAAAAGTCTCCTTTTCAGGCCAGAGCTGCAAGAGGTGGGCGTAAGATCTGAACATTGTTTAGCCTTGAATTTCAAGGAGAAAATAAGAGATGGTAAAATTCTTTCAGCTGGATCCTTAGTGTCCTTGAACCCCGTGTCATTGTGATTTTTTAAAAATGAAGTATGGCCCTAACGGGTTTGGCTCAGTGGATAGAGCGTCAGCCTGCAGACTGGAGGGTCCCAGGTTCGATTCCAGTTAAGGGCATGTACCTTGGTTGCAGGCACATCCCAGTGGGGGGTGTGCAGGAGGCAGCTGATCGATGTTTCTCTCTCATCGATGTTTCTAACTCTCTATGCCTCTCCCTTCCTCTCTGTAAAAAATCAATAAAATATATTGAAAAAATATTTGTTAAAAAATAAAATGAAGTATGATCTAACCCAAAGAGGGGAATCATACCTGGATTTTGCCACATCTTAAGATAATGGTTCAAGTCTCCCCCAAATAGAATTTTTTGTTGTTGTTAATCCTCACCTGAGGATATCTTTTCCATTGATTTTTAGAGAGAGTGGAAGGGAAGGAGGGAGGGGGTGTGAGAGAGAGAACCACCAATGTGAGAGAGAGACATCAATTTGTTGCCTCCAGCACACACCCCTGACCAGGGCTGGGGACCGAACCTGCAACCCAGGTATGTGCCCTTGACCAGGAAACGAACCCGTGACCCATAGGTTTGTGGGCGGACAATCTAACCAATGAGTACCACAACCAGGGACCCCAAATAGAATTTTGCTGTTTTAAGTCAAGCATATACTTGGAATGCTGAAGAATGTTCACTAACTTCCTTGCTGAAGGGTCAAACTTATGTTTCAATTAAAGGAGAGGAGATTCTCAGCCAGGTCCTAACAGGGCTGTGATCCTCAATTGATTTTTATTGATTTCAGAGAGGAAGGAAGAGGGAGAGATAGAAACATCAATGATGAGATAATCATTGACTGGCTGCCTCCTGCACACCCCACACTGGGGACTGAGCCCACAATCCAGGCATGTGCTCTGGATGATTCCTGGGCCGCCCCCGCCCCAGGGAATCGAACCCTGACCTCCTGGTTCATAGGTCGACAATCAACAATTGAGCCACGCCTGCCGGGCATCCTTAACATTTTTGATGTTGGAGCAAGATAGTATCAGAGCCTCCCATGGTAGGAGGGTCACAGAATAAAGCATCTAAAAACCAATCAGATTGCACCAGGAAAAAACACAAGTAAAAACAAAATCTCATGTTAGCTTTTTGCCATTGTCTTATTCTGAGTTTCTGTCTCCCTTCCAGTCTTGAGTTAAACTTTAAAAAGATCCCTTTTAGGGGTGGGGATGGCCGGGGAGAGGTCAATGGGGGGAAAAGGAGACATATGTAATACTATATGTAATACTTTAAACAATAAAGAATTTTTTTAAAAAGTCTATATTTAAAAAAGCTCCCTTTTGTTACTGTGGTCCCAGTAGTAGTTGAGTTCCAGGAAAGAAGGTATAAAAGACTCGTTCTGCCACCTTAGACACCTTGTAACCCACTGGTACACAAGCAGAGAGCAGCCTCAGTGTCAGATAACAGGGGAGAGGTTTCTGAACAGAAGCAGAGGAGAATCTTCAATTATCCAAGACCAATCGCATTTCCAAATGAAATAAGTTAAAAGCAAGGTGGTTACCCCACACTTTGGTTAAAGAGCTGGTAAATTCCCCAAGTCCATGTTTGTGAAGTTCTTTACTTTTTCGAAAAACAGACCAAAAGTTCCACAACCATCTCATTGTGCAATTTATATTTTCCCCGCTGGCCTGGCCGTCTTTGGGATAAGTGTTCTCCCTCACACAGTGCTGCTCCTGCTTCTAAAAGAAGCGCACTGTGGCCCGGTGGTTTTCAAATCCTGCAAAGCGGTGGCAGCCTCTCTCCCGTGAAGTCTGACAGGCTCGCAGTGTTTCAGAGAGACAGGAGTGAAGTGAAGCCTGTCCCCTCGGAGTCTCTGGGGAAGCTGGAGGCTTGCAGAGCACGGACAGAGCTTGACTGCTCCCCATGGACTCAGTGTTAACCTCCTATTAGACAGTCCAATGTCAGGGATGCTGGGATTATGGAAGAGCAGCACCTGTCACCTGCAAAGGAGTTTATAAAGGAGACTGGAAATCATCATCTCACGGGCAAAGCCAGCACAGAGATCCCAGATTTAAAAAGAATCATTTACCCACGTGTCTATTGTCCTCCTGCCCCACCCCCGCAGAGGAGTGGGCGCTCTGCAGCTTTAGTGCTACTTTGATAGGTCACTGCTACTGCCTCCACCTCGGTGGCTTCTGTACACGTATAGATGAATGTCCATCAGGCCAGGAAATGGCCACATGAAAGATGTTTCTACAAAGCACATAGTTTGTTTTCAACTTACAAAACATTTTATAAATTATCACTTAAAGATGATTGCCTTTGCATTTTGTTTTAAAATGCATAGTACTTTGGCAGTAAGAGAAGAGAAGGAAGGTACTGGTGTCCAGGGCAGCACCAGGACAATGGAAAGAGAGAAAAGTGATCCTGGGTGTTTATGGTGTGCTTGGAGATGAGTTTCATGCCCTTAACAGATTGTTCACAGCCTTTTCTAATTTTCTTCATATTTTAAATTACAATTTAAAAAGCTTTGTTCTTTCTTAAGATGTCAACTTATAAATCTCATTATTGCATTTACAAGTCTAGAAGAGTTTAATAATAACTTTTAATAGAGTTTTTACAACTTCATTAAATAATCTTTTAGGCATTTAAAATTGCATTTATAATATCATAACCTTTTGTGCTTTAATTGTCTGCTTATCAAATAAACTTTATTATATACTTAATTCAAACACAATTCTTACACATCTACTAAATTAAATTTACAAAAAAATAGTTAAACTCAAGTTTCTTTAATTATCCAATTATTGCTTATACTCCAAGCAAAATTACCTTATTCCTCTGAGGTTTAATTCAATTAACTCATTCTAAATTGGAATCACAACTTGCTAGACACCTTAATATACCAAATTCTTAAATACTCCAAATATTTAAAATATCAAATATCACATTTGATATGTATCAAATGTATGTTAAATTTTAAATGTAGCATGTGTAAATAATTTGGGTGTGGTTTTTTTTTTTTACTTCATCTTTTTAAAATTTAATTATAAGTCTTTCCAATAGGAAATAATTAGGTCAGACCAAATGTATTTGATGCTTGCCCTAGTGCACTGTTTCCTGTTGTACAGAGAAAGCTTCTGTGCAGATGGCAGGCCTTGATTCTCTTACTTAATCCTGGAGCCTGAACCCACTGGTAGTGCTCATGATAGGGTTCCAGATCTTTCAAAAAGAGTCAGTGTCATAGACCCTGTCCCTGAATTTAAATCACATGTTGCTTAATTCTTCCCTGCATTATTGGAAATATATAACTCCACTAAAATTATACTAACCCTTGCATACTGTAGTGGGCAGTAGGATCACTTTTCAACATGTGGTATTTTAAAGTTAGTCACCTTAACCCCAAAGTGAGTAAAATAGAAATAAACGAAAGCACTTTTTTTTGGGTAACATTATTTCTATTATCATTTTCATTTTTAATCAAACCAGCTCTTTTATATACAATTTAACCCAATAGCTAAAGTATGGAAGTAAACTTATATCATTTATTTTTTAAGCCCTAATTTAGTGATTTGGAAACAAGTTTTACAGGACATTTTTTTTTTCATTTTAAGATTCCATTGATAGGAAACATCCAGAATAGATAAAGGAATAGAGATAGAAAGCAAGTTAGGGATTGCAGGGGGAGTGTGGGTGGTGAGGGGCGTTCCTTTTGGAGTGATGGGACGTTCTGCAACTCACCAGTGGCTGCACAGAATCATGAATGTACTTCATGCTTGGGAATGGCACATTGTTAAAATATAAACGGTAAACTTTACATAGTACTTAAAGTGAGTCATGCCGTGGAGAATAGGAAAATATAACAATTAAAGAAAATAGTCAAAGAGCGGGGGTAAGATAAATTCTAGTGGAAGAGCAAGAGCCAGTTCAACAAGCGGCTCTAGAGCGGGCCCTGCTATGTGTTCAGGAGGCGGCAGCTCCTCTGCGGCCGGAACCAGGACAGGTCGGAGGGAAGGCTCTTCAGGCCGGGGTGGTGGGGCCTCCGCTCTGTCCGGAGGGGCCTCCCAGGGTGGTCCTGGCTCCACAGCTGCGCCGGGAGGGGCTGCTGGAGGTGGCAGGACCCCTGGAGGCGGACACCCCTCTACGGCTGCCCCCGCATTGGATTCCTCCGCGTGTATGACAGGTGCTGAAGCAGAGGCCGGCACTGCCTCCGGGGCTGGGGCCTTGGGCGCTGCCTCCTGGGGCTCCAGGTTATTGGACCTGGTCCTGGTCACGGGGGAGCGGTGCTCCGGAATCATGAGCTCCCGGTGCAGCCGGGTGGGCTTCGGCAGAGTCCTCCTCCTCCGGACGTCCCAGGGCCCCGGGTCTGCAGACCCCGGGGTGGCCACGCTGGCTGCAGGCCCGCTCTGGCCCTCGGTGGTGTGGCTCTCCGCCCCCTCCCTGGTGGAGATGGGGCACATGTCTTCCTCAACCGACTGCTCCTCTCTGACCCGGGTTGAGCTCTCCGAGTCCCGCCAGGAGAAGGGCCACAGGCGTCGCCTGGGCTGAGCCTGGACCCAGCGGCGGCCTCGGCGACACCTACTCTCCTCGCTGCCGTTCTGCAGGTCCCGGCCTCGGGACACCGGCAGGCAACACGAAAACATCGCGTCCTTCCCCCTTCCCGGTGGCTCTGGTCCAGTGAGCTGGGAAGGGGCGGTTATAGAATGTGGCTCCAGTTACCAGGGTTACAGGTGCAGTGGGGCTGTGTCATCGGAAGTGAGGTCACTGCCCAGGTCTCTCGCCCTGGCCGGTGTGGCTCAGTGGATAGGGCGTCGGCCTGCGGACTGAAGGGTCCCAGGCTCGACTCCGGTCAAGGGCATGCACCCTGGTTGCGGGCACATCCCCAGTAGGGGGTGTGCAGGAGGCAGCTGATCGATGTTTCTCCAGGACATTTTTTAAAGTAAAGACACATTTCAAAATGTGGTAGTACTATTAGTAGTAAACCAAATAATAACAACAAAAATGATTCTGAGGAAATGAATGCCAAAAGCGTTCAATTCTACGTTTACTCAGAAGCATGATTCCTCCTGTACTGAGTTCAATTTGTAGCCATAATTGATGAAGTGTTAAAACTACAGTTTTAGACCTGGCTGGTTTGGCTCCGTGGATAGAGCTTCAGCCTGCGGGTTATATTCTGGTCAAGGGCAGATGCCTGGGTTTCGGACCCAATCCCCAGTAGGAGGTGTGCAGGAGGCAGCCAATCAGTGATTTTCTCTCATCATTGATATTTCTATCTCTCTCCCTCTCCCTTCTCTGAAATCAATAATAAAATAAACAAACAAACAAACAAACAAATAAATAAATAAAAGAAATCTAACTCTAAAAGATATATTTTTTTAAAAACTACAGTTTTATCAGTAGAAAATGTACCGACTAATGGAACATTGAGACCATCAAAACTTAAGTGATTTTGCATATCAAATGAAAGAAAAGTGAAAAAAATTATTTGAAAGAGAGTATTGAATTAAAAAGAAAAAAACACCTGAGAGGAGCAAATATTAACTATTTCACATATAAGCAGGTTTTCAGGCTTCTTATGAAGCCGTATTTGGGGTAGGTAAGACCAGGCATAGACACAGCTGGCCAGTTGGTTTAAAAATGTTGGGTGGTACTGTGGCAAAGAAGGTAGCTTAGATGCCATTTCCAGTGAAAGGATAGTCAACGTATTTGGAAACTGACTAATGATATGAAAGGCTAACTCAGAAAAAAAAAAACCGTCAAAGTATTTTTTCACTGAAACAAGATGAATGCACAAATACTGTTAATATGACCATCCTTTTAGTATATGTATGAGTTAAACATGACCGTGATGGGAAGAAATAGTTCTTTTATTTTCTCAGCTTCGTGGCCAATAAACACAACTGTGAACTGCATGAAGCTATAAAGGATTACATTGTCCATAAATGCGTCTGGAGTTGGGACTCCGAGGAGGGTTATATTCTGATGGCACAGCTGCAATGACTGGAGAGCATTCTGGATTAGTTACCCGGTTTCAGGAACGCGTGCCAGGACGTAAATCAACATGCACTTCCTTCATCCAGAAAGTTTCACTACAAAATCAGCTGAACTAAACACGGGAAATCTGTGGGGCCGGAATTCCTTTCTTTCTCAGAAAGATGATTTACAAGTCATTGAAGGATTGAAGACAAATTTTGCTCCGTTTTATATAAAAATTTAAAACGACTAACCTAACCTTTCTCAAATTACTCTGAAATATCTTCTTTCATTCTGTCAAAAATCCCCTTGTGAGGTTGGTTTCTTTATTAAAACCCAGCATGGATATACATTGCTCTCTGTAAGCGGTATCATCAACCCAACCAAGATTGAGACTTCACAGCAGTCCTCAAAGTGTGCAGACAGGCGTCTACCACCGGGAATCCCATTTTACTCATGGATTTCTGTTTAGTTAAGACCACGGAACAACCAAAAGTTTTGAAGGTAGTAGTGACTGCCTAACAAATGGTAATCTTTTGTTCATATACTCTCAAGAACATGCTCAATTTTTGTCATTTTTCTCCTTCTTTATGTTTGTTCTGATTCCATTTATTGAAATGTAATTTTATGTCTAACAATCTAATCATTAATGAACAATAAAAACATGAACTTGCATTCTGTATGTTGTTGTTGTTGTTTGCCAGGAATGCGTTCCTATTGTATTAAAAGAAGTATTGATCTGTAACAGATTGGAAATAAAAAGGGTAAAGATCATTCAGGACAGATTGAGAAAGGTTGCCTTAGAGGACCAGTCTGGCACAAGGGTCCATGAAGCAAAGGGAACATGCCAAGGATCTAGTACCCAAAGAATGCCAGTCCCAAAGGCCCTGGGGCTGTGTGCAGGACCCATGCAGGCTTCTGGAACACACTGCTGAGGGTGAATGGTACCACAAGTGAGTGAAGTTCTGAACCTCAAGTGCTCATGAGGCATATGGGCAGAGCTAGGATGTGCAGGCCATGTGTGAACAAGGACCCTCACAGTGTGAGGTGGAAAAGAAGGCAGAGCCTAGGGACTATGAGCTGGCTCATCCAGGCTCCTGTTCCGGCATGAACTTCATAGCACGTAGGAATTCTCAATTTGACCAGACTGTTAAGAACATGTACTTGTCAAGATGGGATGATAGAATGTATTTATTTAACAGCTGTTAACTTTTTTATAACTTTAAAAGTTTGACCTTTGGAATGTGGGCCTTCCATTTGTTCTTTTGTCTGGGCTCCACAAACATCGGAGAACTAGCCAGGAGACATGTCAAAACTGGAGCCATGCATTGGGCAGTCGGCATGGAGGGGATGTTTGAAGCTGGGGGAGAAGCAGTAAAATGTAAAGAGGCAAGTCCTCCATTTAGACTGTCTGCTTTGAATCCTTTATCAGCAACCTACTAGCTGTAGAACTCTGGACTATCTTTCAGTACCTCGATTTTCTCATCTGTGAAATGGGGGTGTTAATAGCACCTACCTGATGGAATGCTTTTTGAGGATCAAATGACCTCATGTATGTAAAGCACTTGGAACAGGCTGGGCATAGAAAGTAGGCTTCTCAATACGAAGGGAGTTGTTAAATAACCTATGGAAGGAATACAGAGCAAGAACAGAAGAGGCTTGGGAACATTGGGAAAGTCTAGAGCTACCGAGGGTGGAGAGTGTCCCAGCACCCAACACGGGGACTGGCAGGTGGTGAGTGCTCAGTAAATGTGGATGGATTTGAAAGGATCCTGGAGAGGAGACTGAGAAGGAGCACTTGCCACGTTGAATGCAGCAGAAAGGTCAAAGGGGGCGGCACCAATGTCAGCCTCCTGGATGCACAGTCAGGACATACCTTAAGGGATGTTTCCATCCACAGGAAGTCAAATTGCAGTAAATTAAAGAATGAGTGGGTAGATATTTCTCTTTTTAGTTTAGTAAGTGTAGTGGAAACTACTCTTTTTAAGAAATTAGTGTAAAGAATGAAAAAGATAAAACAGTAGCTTGCGGGGCCTGTGAGGTGGGAAGAGATTTCTTTTCTGTGCGAGGAAACAAGGCAGACTTGTTGCTAAGAGAAAGAAAGCCGTGGAGGGGAAGAGATGATTCATGGAGCAAATATTAGGAGAAGGATGGGAGGAGGTGAAATCAAGAGAAAAGACATAGGGGTCCATCTGTAAAAAGAATATTTTGCCTGAGGTGAAAGGAAACAGGACCACTGATTAAAATATAAAAAAATGTTGAGGGGTGAGAAGCTGAAGAAGTTCTTGAATTTCATGCAAGGGTACTTTGCTTTCCGGAAGGACAATACGCCTGGCAGACTAACAGGAAGCATGCTATCTTACCCATTGTGGCAGATACGGTAAGTTGGCTCACTCACCCTAGCTTCTGGCTAGCTGTCTTCTGATACTGAAGACAAGCCGCATACCGCTCACGGGCCAAACGTAGCCTACTGCCTGATTTTCTATGGCCTGTGAGCTAGGAATGGTTTTCACATGTTTGTGTATGTGTGTGCTAAAATATACATAACACACACTTTACCACTTTAATAATTTTTAAGTTTATAATCAGTGTCATTAAGCACATTTACAATGTAATACAATCATCACCACTAAGCATGCCCAGAACTTTTTCATCATCCCAAGCAGAAATTCTGTATTCATTAAACAATCCTTTTCCGTTCTCCCCTTCTTTCAGCCAAGTTCTATTTTACTTTTGTCTCTCTGAATCTCTTAACTTTATCTCTATTCTACGTGCCCCATATATGTGGAATCATACAATATGTGTGCTTTTGTATCTGGCTTATTTCACCTGGCATGACGTTTTCAAGGTTTACCCATATTTAGAAGCATGTACCAGAATGTCATTCCTTTTTAAAGTCAATAATATTCCATTGTATGGATATAACACATTTTGTTTATTCATTCATTTGTGGAA
This sequence comes from Myotis lucifugus, assembly GCF_000147115.1. Classification (NCBI taxonomy): domain Eukaryota; kingdom Metazoa; phylum Chordata; class Mammalia; order Chiroptera; family Vespertilionidae; genus Myotis; species Myotis lucifugus. The sequence continues at coordinate 68,989 of NW_005871692.1, read as the reverse complement.
GAACATCTGGGTTATTTCCAGCTTTTGGCTATTGTGAATAATGCTATGAATATCAGTTCTGGGTCTATATCTGGGAGTGAAATTGCAGGGTCACGTGGTAATTCTATGTTTATCTTTCTGAGGAAATACTAAACTGTTTTCCACCGTTTGCCCCACTCTATATTTTCATCGGCAGTGCACAGGGCTCTCATTTCTCTGCATCCTCCCTAGCATTTGTTATTTTCCATTTTTAAATAATTGCCATTTTAATAGGTGTGGAGTGATATCTCATTGTGTTTTTTTAAAATATGTTTTTAGCCCTGACTGGTTTGGTTCAGTGGATAGAGCATTGGCCTGTGGACTCAAGGGTCCCAGGTTCGATTCTGGTCAAGCGCATGTACCTTGGTTGCTGGCACATCCCCAGTAGGGAGTGTGCAGGAGGCAGCTGATCGATGTTTCTGACTCTCTATCCCTTTCCATTCCTCTCTGTAAAAAATCAATAAAATATATTTTTTTAAAAAGAAAAGAAACAAAAGAATGACTTTAAAAAAAACACAAAAAAATATGTTTTTATTGCTTTTTAGAGAGAAGGGAAAGGGGAAAGGAGAAGGAGCAAGAGAGAAACATCAATGATGAGAGATAATCATTGACCAACTGCCTCCTGCAGGGGGAATGAGCCCACAACCCAGGCGTGTGCCCTGACTGGGAATCAAACCAGTGACCTCTTGGTTCATGGGGCAATGCTTAACCACCGAGCAACACTGGCTGGGCTCATGGTGTTTTATTTTAACTGTGGTAAAATATATACAACATAAAATTTACCATCTTAACCATGTTTAATTACATTAAGTGCACTTAAGTGTACACACTATACTTTAGTATACACATTATGTATATTAAGTAGCATTAAGTACATTCACTTTGTTTAGCAACCATCACCACATTCATCCACAAAACTTTTTTCATTCTACAAAACTAAAACTCTCTACCCATCTATACTAATAATAGAGGAATATGCAAATTGTCTGGGACGCCATCACAGTAACAGTAATGACCAGAAGGCTGCCTGGGGCGACAAGGCCAGCAGGGGGGTTAGTGAGGGACGACCAAACAACTGAACAGGAGGCAGTGTGGGGCAACCAGGCGGGAAGGGAGGGCAGTTGGGGGTGACCAGTCAGGCAGGAGGGGCAGTTTGGGGGGCACCCCCACGCCAGGGGGGCCATTGGGGGTTAACCACCCCGCGGGGGGGGGGGGGGGCATTAAGGGCCCCCAGGTTGGGGGGGGGGGGGGGGCAGTAAGGGACGATGGCAGAGGCGGTTAAGGGTAATCAGGCTGGCGGGGGCGGGGGGGTCAGTTAGAGGTGATCAGGCAGGCAGGTGAGCAGTTAGGAGCCAGCAGTCCCGGATTGTGAGAGGGATGTCCCAGATTGGAGAGGGTGCAGGCTGGGCTGAGGGGACCCCCCCCCCCGCATGCACAAATTTCATGCACCAGGCCTCTAGTTAAACATTAACTTCCCATTCCCACCTTCCCCAAAACCCTGGCAACCACCATTCTACTTTCTGTCTCTATGGATCTGACTAGTCTAAGTATCTAAAGGGATCTGATTACCAATTCCACTGTATCTGGGGTTTTTCCACACACATCCAAGCAATTCTAGGATACCAGCAGGGTGTCCTACAATTCAACTCAATTCTGATGTTCTGCACCTGGAGATAGCAAGAATTTTCTCCTTTTTAAAGGCTGAATAATATTCCATTGTATGCATATACCATATTTTGCTTACCCATTCATCTGAGTTACTTGTACCTTTCGGCTATTGTGAATAATGCTGCTATGGATATGGATGTACAAATATCAGTTCAAGTCCCTGCTTTCAATCTTTTTAGGTAAATACCCAGAAGTGTAATTGATGGGTATATACATATTAATTCTAGTTTTAATTTTTTGAGGAACTGCCATACAGTTTCCCACAGCAGCTGCATCATTTTCCTTTCCCAGCAGCGCTCAAGGACTCTAATTCTTCTGCATTCTCACCAACACTTGTTATTCTCTGTTGTTGTTTTTTGTTTGGTTGGGGTTTTTTTTTTTTTGCTTTTTTATAGTAGCCATCCTAATAGGTATGAGGTAGTACTCACTGTGGTTTTGATTCACATTTCCCCAGCGGCTAGTGATGTTGAGCATATATGTATATACTAGAGGCCCAATGCATGAAATTCGTGCAAGATTAGGCCTTCCTTCCCCCAGTTGCCGGCACTGGCTTCCCTCCAGCACCTGGGACCGGGTTTCCCTCCGACCACAGCAGGCACTCAGGAGCTGGGTTTCCCTCGCAGCCCCAGCTTCATCCAGAAGGTCGTCCAGAAGGACATCCAGTCTAATTAGCATATTATGCTTTTATTATTATAGATATATTTTTATTTATTTTAGAGAGGAAGGGAGAGGGAGAGAGAGATAGGAATATCAATGATGAGAGATTGATTGGCTGCCTCCTGCACACCCCCTACTGGGGATCAAGCCCGCAACCCAGGCTTGTGCCCTTGACCAGAATCAAACCTGGGACCTTTCAGTCCCCAGGCTGATGCTCCATCCACTAAACCAAACCAGCTAAGGCTATTGAGCATCTTTTTATGTGTTTATTGACTATTTGTATATTTTATTTGGAAAAGTGTCTATTCAAGTCCTTACCCATTTTTTAAAGCTGATTTTTGAGAAACATTGATTTGTGGTTCCACTTATTTACCCATTAATTGGTTGATTCTTGTATGTACTCTAACCAGAAAATTGAACCAACAACCTTGGCGTATCACCTTGATGTTCTAACCAACTGCACTACCTGGCCAGGGCCCTTTGTCCATTTTTGAATTGTTTTTGTTGTTGTTGAGTTTAAGAAATTTTTATATATTCTGGATATTATTTCTCTTGTGAGATATGTAGTTTGCAAATATTTTCTCCTATTTTGTGGGTTGCCTTTTTACTCTGTCTGACAGTGTCCTTTGATGCACAAAAGTTCTTAATTTTGATGAAGTCTAATTCATCTTTTTTTTTTTTTGCCTGTGCTTTTGGTGTCATATCCAAGAAACCATTGCTAAATCCAATGTCATGAAGACTTTCTCTTATGTTTTTTTTAAGAGTTTTAGTTTCAGCTCTTAAGTCTTTGATCCATTTTGAGTTAATTTTCATATATGATGTAAGAGCCCAACTTTATTCTTTTGCATGTGAATATACTTTTTCCCAGCACCATTTGTTGAAAAAAACCATCCTTTTCCCATCAAATGGTCTTTGTATCTTCATTGAAAATCAATTGATCAAATATTTGAGAATTTATTTCTGGCTTCTTTACATTTTTAAGTGGTTGAAACAGATAAAAAGAAGAATATTTTGTTACATGTGAAGAATTTATGAAGTTCAAATTTGAGCACCCATAAAAAGTGTTTTATTGGGACACATCCTGGCTCATTTGTTTTGTTATCATCTATTGCTGCTTTTGTGTTATGGTAGCAGGGTTGAATAGTTGTGAAAAGAGACCATATTCCTGCAAATCCTAAAATATTTTACTATCTGGTTCTCTCAAGAAAATATTTGCCAATCCCTGATGTAGATGAAAAGCTATAAAATGCATTTCCCAGACTTACTCACAGCTAGGAGGCAGGCAAGGGACCTAGTTTCCACAAATTAGATTTATGCGCACAGATTTACAAGTGGAAATGACTCACAAGAGTCAGCCGCATGTGGGGAGATCAAATTTTCTGGTAAGAAAACTAGTGGCATGTCATTTTTCCAGGAAAGTTGTCAGAGGGAGGGTTCTGGCATGCGATTCTAGCATCAGGAGTGCTGAGTGGCTGGAGACAGCTGCAATCATGTCCTACTAGGAAGGTCCTCTGGTGTGTTGGGGCATTTTTCTGACTATACTTCTTGGCCTCATTGTTACTAGTTCTCTGTCTACTCTGGAGAATCTGTGAGCTGTCTAATATTCCTTTAATAAATCTCTTCCTGCTTCAACAGCTAGAGTGACCTCTGTTGTCTGCAATCAAGAACGCTGACTGAAAAATAAATAAATAAATAAATAAATAAATAAATAAATAAATAATAAATAAATCCCTGGCTGAAATAGTGAAGACAATTAAATTGTACTTGGTAATAGTTCCTCAAAGGTAGTGTTTTGTGAGAAACTCTATTTCAACTTTTATTATCCATAAGTTTTCAATATCTGTAAATGGAATGGAATTTATAAATCACAAGGGGATATAATAGAGATTATCAAAGGAATAGGCACAAATTTTAGACACACAAAAAGTTAAGACTCTGAGTAAGAAATGGTCATTGAAATAGCACATTTAATTGTAGAAATTTCTCCCCCTCTCTCCGCCCCATCCTTTGCCCCCCGCAACACACACTTTGATCTCATTGTAACTGAAAGAAAAAGATAGATTTCTGAGAAGAGACCAAAGAAAATTAAGTCCCAGTACTCTATCTCTCTGGAGCAGAAATCTTAATAAGATTGTTTACCATGAAAGCATTTGTTTATTGTGGAAGTTAACATATCTTGGAGGTGATGGAGATGAGCAGGTAGGGAAACAGGTAATGCTCTAGACCCAGAGATAATAATTCAGAATTCTAATCTCAGTTATTACACTTAGATGCTAAATCACTGCATTCAGAGCTGCTCCCATTTCTTCCAGCCAATCATTACACTCTTGAAAAAACAAAGTGCTCAAATTAGAATGTTTGTTTTATTGTTTCTTATGCATGCTCTCTATTTTCCCACACAGTCCTGTGGGTGAGTAATAGTGACATCACCACATAAATAAACCTTACATGAACTCTGCTACAGGAATGCTCATGATTTCCAGATCTTGGTTGTTGGTTTTTTCCTATGTGATTTATGTCTATTATTTGATATTTTTACTTTTTCTTCCTAATTTGAACAAACTGATCCCATCAAGGGAGTCATATATTTCTCCCAGGTTCACCTCTCCTATAAAAAGGACAATTTTTCTAATACTACTCTATGTGAGAAAAGTTGGGATAGAGAAATGAAGAAAATAATTTAAAACGGAATAAGGTAAATAACACAGACATATCCTAAAAGCTGACAAGATGAATATATATGTGGTGTGGTGTGGTGTGTATATATATATATATATATATATATATATATATATATATATATATTGATTTCAGAGAGGGAGAGAGAGACAGAAACATCAATGATGAGACAGAATCAGTGATCTGCTGCCTCCTGCACACCCCACACTGGGGGTCGAGCCCGAAACTCGGGCATGTGCCCTGACCGGGAATCACATCGTGACCTCCTGGTTCATAGGTCTACGCTCAACCACTGAGCCACACCGATCGGGTGACAAGACGATTCTTAAAAGTAATCAGAACAGATGAAGAAGCAAGACATAAAAAGTAAGTAAGCTAGCACTAGGTGAAGGTTGATTGGGAAAATAAAAGTACCTTCAGAGAAAAGCACACTTTTCCAGAAGGAAGAGGGGGGTTTTACTCTTGAAGTCCTTGCCCAGTGGACTGTGTCACCCGGGCCCTCCCCCTTTGTAGGTGAAGAACAGCCTGTGCGATCGCTTGTGCCACAACCAGCTAATGACAAGCGACATCAGACACCTGAGAAATAATTAACTGCGTGCCCTTCACTTGCAGCCTACAATTAGACAATTGTGGGCGCGATTATTTGTGTGTGCAATTTTATAACAACAGGTAATTGTGGCTGAAGAACTGACTGCATTGTGAAAGGGAGATAAAATCGGGGCCCCCTTTTAATAAGTTAGTGTTTAAAATCTAAGCAAGTGTATAATTTGATTAGTGGAAACACACCCATGACGTTTTGTAAATTACATTTTTGTATTTTAACAGGTGCTTTCCCCAGCCCATTTGTGGGCCTCGCTGTAGCGTCATTGGCGTCGTACAATCGTAGTTAACATTATAAGCAAGGAACGCCACATCACAGCCGGTCCAGCCACGGATGCTGTCCGGGCCACACGGCGATTCTATAGCCGGCACAGAAAAGGCACAAAAAAAGACTCAAAGTTGAATCTAATACCTTGTATCCCGCTTGAAATATATAAAGAAATCAAACACCGGGCTTCCAGGACGGTGCCCAAATATGGAAGGTACACAGCGAGTGTTGCCTGAATTGATGCTGTGTTAAAAATCCCCTCCTTTTGTGCTCCCACAGCATTCAAAGGATGCCTCTACGTTAACCCTGAGTGCTTTGTGGGTTTTGTTTGTTTGTTTATCTCTCCCATGTCTTATGGGTTAATGAAGGGAAATGCCCATGTCATTTTTATCTTTTATTTCCTCAGCATACATCAGTGATGGCGAACCATGTGAGCTTGGCGTGACAGCATTTTGAAAAACCCTAACTTAACTCTGGTGCCGTGTCACATATAGAAATTTTTTGATATTTGCAACCATAGTAAAACAAAGACTTATATTTTTGATATTTATTTTATATATTTAAATGCCATTTAACAATGAAGCATCAACCAAAAAAATGAGTTCAGAAGTGACATGCGTATCATAGGTTCGCCATCACTGGCATACATCTTTCTTTGGTGGCAGAAAACAAACTCAAATTAGCCTAAGTAAAACAAAACAAAACATTCCTAGCCATTTTGGCTCTGTGGATAGAGCACCTGCCTGCAGACTGAAGAGTCCCGGGTTTGATTCTGGTCAAGAGCACATACCTTGGTTGCAGGCTGGATCCCCTGCCCTGGTTGGGGTGCATGCGGGAGGCAATCAGTCAATGTGTCTCTCTCACATTGATGTTCCTCTCTCTGTGTCTCTCCCACTCTCTCCCACTCTCTCTAAAAATCAATGGAAAAATATCTCTGGTGAGGATTAACAACAACAAAAAAAATAGGCAACAGAGGTAAGGCTCTTAGTAGGGTTCTCTTTCCTCTATCTCATGAGTTGGCCCCTTTTAGTAAGTTGGCCTCATTCCTTCTATTGTAGGTGGGTGTCCTCCACATGGGAGGCAGTATGAGCTGATGGCTCTAGTCAGACTGCCAAGGTTTGAATCCGGTTCTACCACTTACCTAGAATAGGTTACTGAACTGCTCTGAGTCTCAGTTTCCATATCTGTGAAATGGGGAAAATAATGATACCTACCTTATTGGGTTGTTGTAAAGATTAAATGTAAAGAACTCACAACATTGCCTGTTACATAAAATATGCTCAACAAATGTAAGCTATATTAGATGTTTTTTGTTTGTTCGTTTTTTAATGGAGGAGGGAGGGAGGGTGGTATGACTGCAGACAATTCTAGGCTTATAACATTCTAACTTAGTGACCCCAAAAGAAAGACGGGACATTTATATCACAGCATCTATAACAATTTTCCTGCATCCACAACTTTGAGGAGGCATTTTGATTAGCTAAGACTTCATGAGGGTTTACGATAGGCCAGGCTTTCTGTGTGTTACCTCAGTGGATTCTCACCACAACTATAGATGTCAGTGCCATTTTTATCCTCATTTCACAGATGAACAAACCAAGGCTTAGAGAAGTTTAGTACAGAGGGTGCAAATATTGGCAACTTTTTTTCTGTAAAGAACTAGATAGTAAATATTTTAGGCTCTGCAGGCCATAGGGTCACTGTTACAGTTAATCGACATTGTGCTGTAGCATGAAAGCAGCAGTAGACAATGTGTAAAAAAATGAACATGGGCCTGGCTGGTGTGGCTCATGGTTGAGCATTGACCCGTGATGCCTGGTCAGGGCTCGATCTCCACTGTGGGGCATGCTCTATCCACTGAGCCAAACCAGCTAGGGCAGCATGCCAACGATTCTTGACAATAGACATGAAAATAAATTATATCTGGTTTAGGGACAGCCCTCTCTCCCCCACTGTGAAAACGTCAGTTTTGTATCTACTTGTAAATTCATTTCGATATTCCTGATCTATACAAATGTCTGTTCTTCGGATTATTCTTTGAATTGGTTGTAACATCTATCTGATTTACTCAACAAATAAAGAGTTAAATAAAATCTTTAACACATATTCATTTGGTATCTGAATGAGAGTCAGGATTTTACCTTTTTTTAAAAAAGTATTCTCTAGCAGTTTAGAGGTCTTTCATGAGATGCCCAATGGATTCAACTGACAGAGCCAGGAGAACTCCATCAACAGAAATGGTACACCCCACGTACAGCTAAAGTCTAGGCACATTTTTTTCTTGAGTTTTAGAGGTGAATTTAAAGTGACAATAGCCCTGGCCTGGTGGCTTAGTTGATTAGAGTGTCATCCTGTGTACCAAAAAGGTTGTGGGTTTGATATCCAGTTGGGGTGCATATGGGAGACAATTGATGGATGTTTCTTTCTCACATTAATGTTTCTCTCTCTCTCTCTTCCTTCTTCTCTCTCTAAAATCAATAAACATACCCTGAGTGACTATAAATAAATAAATAAAATATGCCCAGCCAGTGTGGCTCAGTGATTGAGCATCGACTTATGAACCAGGAGATCACACTTTGTTTCGATTCCCAGTCAAGGCACATGCCCAGGTTGCAGGCTCAATTCCCAGTGTAGGGCATGCAGGAAGCAACTGATCAATGATTCTCTTTCATCATTGATGTTTCTTTTTCTTTTTTAAATATATTTTTATTGATTTCAGAGAGGAAGGGAGATGGAGAGAGAGATAGAAACATCAATGATGAGAGAGAATCATTGATTGTCTGCCTCCTGCACAGCCTCTACTAGGGATCTAGCCCACAACCCAGGCATGTGCCCTGACTGGGAATTGAACCAGTAACCTCCTGGTTTCTGGGTCCACACTCAACCGCTGAGCCACACCCGGCTGGGCATCATTAATGTTTCCATTTCTCTCTCCTGTCCTCTCTGAAATCAATAAAAATATATATTAAAATAAATAAATAAAATAAAGTGACAATAAAACTTTTCTTACACCCTGTTGTTCTCATTTTTTAATTCTCTGTCTACTAATTTTGTGTTTTGATTTGTATACTAGAGGCCTGGTGCACAAAAATTTGTGCACTCGGGGGGGAGAGGGGGTCCCTCAGCCCGGCCTGTGCCCTCTCGCAGTCTGGGACCCCTCGGAAGATAATGACCTGCTGGCTTAGGCCTGCTCCCGGGTGGCAGAGGGCAGGCCCAATCCCTAGGTGCAGCCCCTGGTCGGGCTCAGAGCAGGGCCGATTGAGGAGTTGGGGCGCCGCCCCCTGTCATGCACAGAGCAGGGAGGGCCGGGAGGTTGCGATGCCACCCCTAGTCATGCTCAGGGTAGGGCCGATTGGGGGTTGGGGCACCGCCCCCTGTCACACTCAAGGCAGGGTCGATGGGGAGGTTGCGGCGCCACCCCCTGTCACGCAGAGCAGGGCCGATAAGGGGGTTAGGGAGCTCCCCCCTATCAGGCACAGAGCAGGGCCAATCAGGGGGTTTGGGCGCTGCCCCCTATCATGCTGATCCTGGTGCTGGGAGGCATATTACCCTTTTACTATATAGGATAGAGGCCTGGTGCATGGGTGGGGGCCGGCTGGTTTGCCCTCAAGGGTGTCCTGGATCAGGGTGGGGGTCCCGCTTGGGTGCCTGGCCAGCCTGGATGAAAGGATGATGGTTGTTTGCAGCTGGTCACACCTCCTTCAGGGTGGGGGTCCCCACTGGGGTGCCTGGCCAGTCTGGCTGAGGGGCTGAGGGCTGTTTTCAGGCTGGCGGGTGACTGAAGCTCCCAACCTGTCCTTTTTTTCTTTTTTTTTTTAATTCTGGGCCAGCTTTAGCTCTGAGGCTTGGCTCCAGCTCTGAGGCCTCGGGTGTTGAAAGCAGGTTTCTGGCCTTTGTTTACCTTCTGTATTTAAAACAATGTTGTGGTCTGGCTGGCTGAAGCCTGGCTGACTAAAGCAGGTTTCTGGGGTTTTGTTTAGCTTCTATATTTGCAACATAGTTGCTTAGAGTTGCAGCTGAGAGGCCGGCAAGGCAGGCGGGGAACCTGGTTTTCTCCGTCACTGAAGCAAGCAAGCCTCCTGTTTGCTTCAGTGCATGACTGCCGGCCGCCATCTTGGCTGGCAGTTAATTTGCATATCTCACTTGCTGGGGTCCAATCCCAGCGGGTCCAGGGGTCCCCAAAGGTGTGGACGGAGTCGGCGAAGAAGGAATGACACGAAGACAGCCTTCAGTTGATCAGCAGCCTAGTCAGGACCTCTAGCCAGGATCTCCAGCCAAAGTTCTGGTCGGAGTTCTGGTTAGGAACTGATGAGGATCTGATGAGGATCTGATGTTTATTGTCTTGTTACATCCGTATTTATACCAGCCGATTTTAATCCTGTCAATTTCTATTACAAAGGTTAGGGCGTTTCTTATCTCCATTCCAGGGAGTAAAGATTATGTAGCTTAAGCGTGATTGTTTGTAGTTAAGGTGATTAACTACCCACCTGGCACTTAGTTAAGGGGTTTTATCTCCTCCCTAACTTCAGGGAAAAATCCCTACCTGGGGAAACAACCTTTCTCGGAGAGGTGACCTTGGTTAAAACACATAGCGCTAGGGGAGCAAACATATTAAGAACAGTATGCTATATACGCCAGGTCCCTTGAAACATATGCTGTGCAGTCATTTCTTCTCTGCAGCGACTGTGTCAAGCAGCAAGGATGGACCGGCTCCCGGCAAATTCCCCCTTTTTTATTTTTTAAATGATAGCGCATGTAAATCAGTGGCCACCTCTCGGATTGGGTTGTTTGAGACTCGGAAGAAGACTGACAAGCAATGTTAGAGAGCATAGCTATAAACATAGTGGATGGAGTGCACACGGAGCCTTGTTCCTGTAGAAGGTTGCTGGCCTCTTTAGTCAAGGGATTTCAGCTGTCCTCAAGTTGGTGGTTTGGTTGTCCTTGTTGATCTGGCTAGCGGGCAGTGTCATTGGCGACAGGCTTCCTGAAGCGTCACTGAGTTGAAGGGCTGCATCAAAAGGTCCATCAGGGCAGAGTCAGCTGTGTCCTCTGGGTTGGCCGATATGGATGATACCAGGGAGGAGGAGGAGCAGGCAGAGACGGAGGGTGGTGTGACATAAGGTCGGATTAGATGGTCTGGAATCCACACAGGTGAGTCTGCATCCTGTGGAAATATACAAGCATCTCCTCTCCCCCAGGTTAAAAGTACATCAGGTCCCTTCCAGGCTCCTGTAAGTAAGTCTTTCCATTTGACGAAATAAGTGAGTTTCTGCTAAATGAAAGTTTCTTTTGCTGATTTACTCAGAGTCCTCGGACTTGGCTGAGAGAGTAGCTTCCACTTCTTGCTTTTCTACCATCTGTTAGGCCTCAGTTGTTAACTTCTTCAGCTGACCCCATGTTGGCACCTCAGTCCCTTGCATAGCCTTTCTTTTCTTCTTTTTTCTGCTTTTCTGTCATCGGGGCAACTCTAAGTCTTTGGAACGATGAGTCAAGGAGCTTCTCTGGGTCCATTGTGGGGACGCACGTAAAGCATTTACTCAATCCAAAGCAGGCATTAAAAAAGAAAAACCCCAAATGCTCTCCTGTATCCATTTTAAGAGAGGATTGGCGCTTTCCGCTATTACCTGAGTCCTGATCTATCACCCCAGGGAGAGCTTGCCAATCCTGCACTTTCCTGGGGTGGAAAGGCTGCAGTGGGGTTAAGGATAAGGCTCTTGGGCCTACCTTCTCCCATGCCTCTACATTTACCTTTCCGGCACCTTTCCTTCCTCAGAAAAGCATGGACATACTTCTTGTATAAAACATTCCGTCTGACTGGGAGTAACCTTAACTCCTCTGCTAGCAAGCATATGTGTTAAAAGATCAATACAGAGTCTTTTTTCTTTAGACTCAGTATGGCACATCTTCTCAATCTAAAGATCTATACAGAGTCTTCTTTCTTTGGACTCAGTATGGCACATCTTCTCAATCTAAGGATCAATACAGAGTCTTCTTTCTTGGACTCAGTATGGCACATCTTCTCAATCTAAGTTCTGTACTATCCACCTTCTTACCCTACTTATCTTCTATAGGGGGGTCTGCAGTACCCTGGTGGAGTCCTATCCGTCCCGAGTGTGGGGGTTCTCAATGGGGGGGCTTACCTAGGGGAATCCTTTTCCAGGGGTTCCCAAAGGTGTGGACGGAGTCAGCAAAGACTATCCACCCTCTTCCTATGGTGGAGTCCTATCCGTCCCGAGTGTGGGGCTTACGTAGGGGTCCCTGTTCGGGCGCCAATGCTGGGGTCCAACCCCAGCAGGTCCAGGGGTCCCCAAAGGTGTGGACAGAGTAGGCGAAGTAGGAATGTCACGGAGGCAGCATTCAAGTGATCATCATAGTTGGGTTCCTCAGCCAGGTTCTCCAGGTTCTCTTGCCAGGTTTGGTTGCCAGGTTCTTTAGCCAGGTTCTATCCAGGTTCTTTTGCCATGTTCTGTCTAGGTTCTCCAGTGAAGTTCTGTAGCCAGGTTCTGTCCAGGATCTTTTGCCATGTTCTCTGGCTAGGTTCTGGTTAGGATGGGAAGGGTAGCGGAGGTATGGCTAATTACCATGTTTCTCTTTTATTAGATAGGATGACCAATAAGTTTTTCCCCTGTTGGTGATAGCAATTATGAGTAATTTAGTTTAAGGTCTGACGAGTGATTTCTATAGAGGGATTATGAGTTACAGAGACCTATTCTTTGTTAGGTGATTTGTTAGTTTTTCATATCTGTTTGTATGTCTGTTTGACTGCTTTCTGCTAAGTCAAAGGTCAAAGAGAGATCTGGAGATGCTACATGGCTGGCTTTGAAAACGGGGGTAGGGCCCACAAGTCTAGGAAAGCAGGTGGCCCCTAGAAGCTGAGAAAAACATAGGAATGCATTTTCTCCTAGAGCTTCCAGAAGGAATACAGCCCTTGATTTTAGCCCATAACCATTATGATCTTCTTTCAGCATCAATAAGAAACTCATATGATCCTTTAAGACTATGTCCTCTTTTCCCCCTCCCTCTCTTCCACTCTCTCTGAAAAGCAATGGGAAAAAAATACCCTCAGGTGAGGATTAACAACCACCACAAAATTATTCTTTGCCAATACTTGGCTAAATAGCATTATTAATATTCTTATATATGTTCACTTAGAAAAGCTTATTATTTTGTGCAGTCCATTTTACGGTCAGATAGGTCTCATTATTAAAAGTGTACTTTATTACCTTCAAACTAGCATCTCCATAATTTTACCTATTTGTCCTATTTTTTTTGTCCAAGAGCTAAATAGAATAATCTTAAAGATCAAATATTTATTTTTTAATATATTTTTTATTGATTTCAGAGAGGAAGGGAGAGGGAGGGAGAAATAGAAACATCAATGATGAGAGAGAATCATTGATTGGCTGCCTCCCGCATGCCCCCTACTGGGGATCAAGCCCGCAACCCAGGCACTTGCCCTTGACTGGAATTGAACCCGAGACCCTTCCGTCTGCAGGCTGACACTCTATCCACTGAGCCAAACCAGCTAGGGCGCCAAAATTCTTTACAGGTTTGAAAATTTCTTATGTTAACAAAGTGGGTGTTTTTTTGCTGGAATGAAGGTGGACAGTGACAATCTGATAGAATCTCCTGGTCTGCAGTTTGAATATCTCTGGTGATGTCATCAGGTAAATTCTCTGTGGCTTACACAGCATCAGTCACTGAGATTGTTTAAGCATGAGCTGTTGTGAGGATTTCTCTGAAGTTTATAACATGTCATCTAGCTGCAGTTTGTAATTTCAAGGCTCAGAAAAAAAAACAGTTTTAGTTCTCAATAATTCCAAGTCAAATGATGGGAGAAAAATAATACATTAACTCAGTGGGTTGTAACCAAACATGAAAGAAAACTAGAAAATTTAGGATCCAGTGCAGTTTACAGGTGAAAAATAACTTTAAAGACAACTAGCTGAGCTAGAATTTAATATCCACAACTGTGTATTAGAGTTTCTGTTGAAATATAACATTTCTCTCAAAAAACCCTCATTTTTCTCAAAGATAGCCAAATTAAGACTAATTTACTTTCTGCACAAGTCTAGTTTCAATAAATTTGCCCTGATTATTTGTATAAATGTAACAAGAATAGCAACTGATCATATATGCTCTTTTTTGAATATGCTTTGCTGAAATTTCATAGGAATCTCCAGATTGAACTTTAATTAGCCTCCCAAGGCTAAGAAGCTAAGCCACTCAGTTGCCATGAAACTTCTGCAATATGTATAGATTTGGGCGAGTTCTTCAGGGCCCCCAAAAGGTCTTGAAGTTCTTCCTTTGCCATTTCCAGAGAAAGCAACCTTGACTCCTTACCTTGAAAGACTGCTCTGGGTCATGTAAGCAAGGTACCAGGCTGTTTTCCTAAGGGGTTTTTATCGGCTTCCGAAGTCAATCTTAATTCCTTAAAGCTTCCTGGTGACATCCTAATCTATGCATGTCTCTTTCAAACATGGCATTCCATTCAAAGCCTTAATTAATATACAGTTTCCAAATTGTGTTCTATTATAAAGAGAACAGATTCTTATCTAATGTATACAAAAAACTATATTGCCATGAACATAATACTCACTTGTTAAGAGTTTCCAAATACTGAAAGAATCAGGCAGGGAGAAAAATACAAATGTTTCAATACTGCTTAGTTAAAAAAAATTTACTACATTTCTCTAAGAAAAACAAGTTTCAATTATATCTGGGGGAAAAAATTTTAAAATCAGCAATATTCCAAATAAAAAGGCATAAGAATTATAATTATCCTCAGTTCATTCAGTCCTATAAAATTAATTCTTGTTCATCCTGAGCAAGCTGGTATCTCATGAATCCAGTTATTCCTGAGAGTTCTATAAATCTTCATCCTGTTTAAAGCTATGATCTGAAAATTTGTTCTTGTGGTGGGCATTAGACAGACATGAGCAGAGCAAGGACAATAGGCCAGTACAGGTCACCAGAGGGAAAAGCCCTGGGTGCCTAGCAACGGGCAAAACTGGGCAAAAAATGATCTCGTCCCCAAGGTGACCTTTCCTCCCCTAGCATCTCTCTGGTCCTGTGGTTTAGACCCCCTGATGTTTCATATCCCTGCTCATGTGGTTCAGATTCTCTCCTGACCTTTCCTCCCCTGGCATGTTGCTCGTCATTCAGGCTAGATCACCTTAGAGGGGGAACAAACAAGAGAGCTGGAGAACAGCCTTTTAGCATTAAGCCCCCAGGACAAGGACATTCAAACACATCTAGGCCTCAGTTGTGTTTCAACTCTAGGCCCAAAAAAGCAGCAAAACCAAACAAGCAGTGTCACAGCTGACATCAGGACCAGCTGCATTGACTGATGACCCCCTGCCCTGGCACCAACCAATCGGTGGAGACCACAACCCTGAAAGAACACATCTAGAAAACTGGTGAATATTCTAATAAGGTCCTGCGATGGGACCTCTCCTAAAATCCCCATTCTTCAAAGCCTGCAGGACTGAGGACCCAGAATGCTCTCCTTTTCTGGAGCAGGCCTGAGCCTTTTTCTTTCCCTTCTCTCCCCACCTGCCTTCTTTCCTATAGGAGTGCTAACTTTACCCTTATCTCTCCTAAACTCCAAAGGCCCTCTTTTGCTTCTGTAACTTGTTTTCTTCTACCACTCACTTCTTCTACCTCTGTGACTTTCTAAATAACTAGAGGCCCGGTGCATGAAATTCATGCATGGTGGAGGGGGGTGGGGGGGTCCCTCAGCCCAGCCTGAGCCCTCTCGCAGTCTGGGAGCCCTTGGGGGATGTCCGAGGGAGCCAGCCTAAGCCATCAGTCGGACATCCTTAGCGCTGCTGCAGAGGCAGGAAAGGCTCCCGCCACCACTGCTGTGCTTGCCAGCCATTAGCCAGGCTTCTGGCACACTGACCACCAGGGGGCAGCTCCTGCATTGAGATGCAGTGCTTGTCATAGTGACCGGTCGTTCTGCCATTTGGTCGATTTGCATATTAGCCTTTTATTATATAAGGTCGTTCTCTTTTAGTTTGAGTCGTGGCTCTGAATTCCTTCTTAGCTGGAATTCAAGTACTGAGGTACTGAACCGAGGTCCAGTCTGACTCTACCAGTCTAACACCTGGTGTCGTTTTCACTGCTGCCAACATTCTCAGAAACCTGTATTCTATATAATAAAAGCCTAATGCGCTAAGTGTCCGGTCAACCGGTTGTCTGTTCAACCATCAAGGCATAATATGCTAATGATATGTAAAGGCTACTCACTGCTCCCTATGACGTACACTGACCACCAGGGGGCAAATGCTCTGACCGGTAGGTTAGCTTGCTGCTGGGGTCTGGCCAATCGGGACTGGGTGAGACAGGCCAGACATGCCCTGGAGCCCTCCTGCGGTCCCTCCCAGGCTGGCCAGCCTCCTGCTTCCCTCCCAGATCCCAGGCGTGCACCAGTGGGGTCCCTCGGGCTTGCCTGCACCCTTTTGCAATCTGGGACCCCTCGGCGAATAGCACAGCACCAGTTTTGGACCTATACCACAGGCCAGGGCCAAGGGACTCCACTGGTGCAC